>NC_059200.1:33132565-33238938 GCF_020615455.1 Coregonus clupeaformis
ATCAGTGGAGAGCAGAGCTGCCTAGCTAACTGAGAAAGCGGAGTGGGGAGGGATATTCTGAGCTTTGTTTACTGCAGGGCTACGATTACATTATTTCTGCTGGACACATACAGATGGCACACAGCATGTACACTACCAGTCAAACGTTTGGACACACCTACTCATTCAAGGGTGTTTCTTTATTTTTACTATTTTTTACATTGTAGAATAATTGTGAAGACATCAAAACTATGAAATAACACATATGGAATCATGTAGTAACACAAAAAGTGTTAAACAAATCAAAATATTTTTCAAATAGCCACCCTTTGCCTTGATGACAGCTTTGCACACTCTTGGCATTCTCTCAACCAGCTTCACGAGGTAGTCACCTGGAATGCATTTCAATTAAAAGGTGTGCCTTCTTGAAAGTTAATTTGTGGAATTTATTTCCTTCTTAAAGCCAATCAGTTGTGTTGTGACAAGGTAGGGGGTGTATACAGAAGATAGTCCTATTTGGTAAAAGTCCAAGTCCATATTATGGCAAGAACAGCTCAAATAAGCAAAGAGAAACATTTACATTTTAGTCATTTAGCAGACGCTCTTAACCAGAGCGACTTACAGGAGCAATTAGGGTTAAGTGCCTTGCTTAAGGGCACATCGACAGATTTTTCACCTAGTCGGTTCGGGGATTAGAACCAGCGACCATTCAGGACAAAGAGAAAGCTCATTCACATGGTAATGCATGGTATCAATCCATAATCACACTTGTCATACACGTCCTGTTGGTTGTTTCATTGTAGTAGAGCAGGGGTCGGCAAAAGGCGGCCCGCAGGCCAAAGCTAGTGTTGGTGAAGTAACAGCTGTTTATAAGGTCATCACCACCAACCCTCTGTGCCAGGGGAAAGCGTGGCATCAAAACAAGTCCAGCCATGTGGGTGAGGAGGGGGGAAGGGGTGATGGCCAGGTGGTTGAAACAGGTGTGTTCTGCCCCCCACAGGCGCTACTGAGCCCCTGGAAGCAGCTTACACTACCCTCTAGGATTATTCACCCCAAATCTATCTTAATCACATTTGGGCACATGCCCCCTGGTCTGTGCTAACCCACCATAGATTTATCAGGACTGTAGACAGAGAAGCAGTCTGGGGGACAGTTAAAGGTCAAAGGTAGCAGTGGAGGACAGCATCACTGGTCTCCCACACATAGACACAGTCTACCAAAACCCAGCGAGCATAGGCACTCACATTAAACAATCTCCTGCCCCTCCTCCCTGCACAGAGCACCTGGGCAAATAAAGATGGACTATCAATCAGAGGGCTGACTGCAGTGCCACCTCAGCAAATGGCATCAATTCTTTATGGATGACAGTTTTATAGACAGATAGGCATGGGGAATCAGTCAAAGTTTTCCGATGATAGCTCATCAGAGGGAGATCACAACGAGTCTCCTCTGACGGAGGACATTCCATCCTCCCTACACACTGCATACACAGACCTCATACACACACCACACAAACACGTCACATATACCACATACACAGCACACTCCTCTCAGGGAGCTCTATTGTAACATGTTGCAAAGTGCCTCTGTGTCAAACATTACTTCCCATTCAGCTGTCTGTGCTGGCACTGAGAGTGAGCTGAGAGTAAGCAGTGGTGAAAGAGAGTTAGGAGAGCAGAAAAATATGAAAACATAACCGCTCATCCCACAAGAGGCCTTTCTGTGGCAGACTTCCAGGAATCAGGTTTAATCAGTTTTCCCCTCATCTTCTGTCAGTCTTCTGTCTTTCTCTTACACACACACACACACACACACACACACACACACACACACACACACACACACACACACACACACACACACACACACACACACACACACACACACACACACACACACACACACACACACAGAGATCCCAGTCTCTTCCAGCAGCAGCAGTAGTTCTGCCTGCAGTCTCTTGTCTCCTCTGACAAACCATCTTGTTTATTTATTCACAAACCTTTGCACTAATCTCTCCCCCAACCCTCACTCTCTCCTCCAAAAATGTTCTGCCACCGCTTTCACAATCTATTCCTCCATCTCTTCCACACTATCTGTTTAAACCCCTCACTCCCCAGCTCTTTATCCATCTCTCCATGAAGGGTAAAAGTTAAAATATTCTGCAAAAGCAGTCTGTTAAATAATTTTGGGGGGTTCATCCTGAGACTGCAATCGTAATAGAAAACCGTTACAGTAAATACAGATAAAGCAGGTCATTACCAGAGCTGTGTGAAGTGAACCTCAGAGGACAGAGGACAGTGTATACAGTGCATTCGGAAAGGATTCAGGCCTTATTCTAAAATTGATTAAATATTTTTTTTCCCCTCATCAATCTACACACAATACCTCATAATGACAAACCAAAAACACATTTTTGAAAATGTACATAAGTATTCAGACCCTTTCCTATGAGACTCGAAATTGAGCTCAGGTGCATCCTGTTTCCATTGATCGTCCTTGAGATCTTTCTACAACTTGATTGAGTCCACCTGTGGTAAATTCAATTGATTGGACATGATTTGGAAAGGCACACACCTATCTATATAAGGTCCCACAGTTGACAGTGCATGTCAGATCAAAAACCAAGTCATGAGGTCGAAGAAATTGTCCGTAGAGCTCTGGAACAGGATTGTTTCGAGGCACAGATCTGGGGAAGGGTACCAAAAAATGTCTGCAGCATTGAAGGTCCCCAAGAACACATTGGCCTCCATCATTCTTAAATGGAAGAAGTTTGGATCCACCAAGACTCTTCCTAGAGCTGGCCGCCTGGCCAAACTGAGCAATCGGGGGAGAAGGGACTTGGTCAGGGAGGTGACCAAGATCCTGATGGTCACTCTGACAGAGCTCCAGACTTCCTCTGTGGAGATGGGAGAACCTTCCAGAAGGACAACCATCTCTGCAGCACTCCACCAATCAGGCCTTTATGGTAGAGTGGCCAGATGGAAGCCATTCATCAGTAAAAGGCACATGACAGCCCGCTTGGAGTTTGCCAAAAGGCAACTAAAGACTCTCAGACAATAAGAAACAAGATTCGCTGGTCTGATGAAACCAAGTTTGATCTCTTTGGCCTGAATGCCTAGCATCCCGTCTGGAGGAAACCTGGCACCATCCCTACGGTGAAGCATGGTGGTGGATGTTTTTCAGCGGCAGGTACTGGGAGACTAGGCACGATCGAGGGAAAGATGAATGGCGCAAAGTACAGAGAGATCCTTGATGAAAACCTGCTCCAGAGTGCTCAGGACCTCAGACTGGGGCAAAGGTTCACCTTCCAAAAGGACAACGACCCTAAGCACACAGCCAACACAACGCAGGAATGGCTTCGGAACAAGTCTCTGAATGTCCTTGAGTGGCGCAGCCAGAGCCCGGACTTGAACCCGAACGAACATCTCTGGAGAGACCTGAAAATACCTGTGCAGCGACGCTCCCCATCCAACCTTGAGAGGATGGGAGAAACTCCCCAAATACATGTGTGCCAAGCTTGTAGCGTCATACCCAATAAGACACGAGGCTGTAATTGCTGCCAAAGGTGCTTCAACAAAGCACTGAGTAAAGGGTCTGAATACTTATGTAAATGTGATATTTCTAAATTCTAAAAACCTGTTTTTGCTTTGTCATTATGGGGTGGTCCATTTTCGAATAAGTCTGTAATGTAATAAAATGTGGAAAAAGTCAAGGGGTCTGAGTACTTTCCCAAGGCACTGTATATGGAGTGAAGGATGCTGAGCAAAATAACAGTAAATATCAGGCTGGCTGATCCCTGCACAGCTGGAGGTCTCAGCACCTCTAATCCTGGCCCTGCTCAGCCCACAGTCCACTCGCTCAGGGGACAGGTAAGTGACAGGACAGGACAGTGGCCACACCACACTGCCAACTGGGCTATAGACTGGTCTCACACTCCCTTTTAGAGACGCGTCAAGCTGTGTATCTGTGGGGCCCTGGCCCCTGTGTGGTATTGGATCATACAAGAGGCCAGCAGGGACCAGACTTTCTACTAACAGGCTGGATAGGATGAACACAGGGAACTATTTACTGTCAGGTGTCAATCACTTTGGACTGACAGTTTGGGATTAACAAGATCAAATTCATGGCATAATAATGAACTTGAACTTGACCTAACAAACTAATTACATTTACATTTACATTTTAGTCATTTAGCAGACACTCTTATCCAGAGCGACTTACAGTTAGTGAGTGCATACATTTTATTTTTCATAGATAATTAAATGACAGTCAATTTCCAAAGGATGAACCTGTAACCCCAAGTCCTAATATGAAACAATAATATGGTCATTCAGCAGATCTGTTTATCCAAAGTGTATTTTAGTTGGCACAGTCCTGTCGTGTTGCACTAGCTACCATAATTCTGTTGACAGTTGTAATGTCATGGCCTGTATGGTCCATATCATGTTGATGACCTTCAAGGCCATAGACAGAACATTGTAGGGGAGAGTGGGGTAAGTTGAGCCTAAGGGGTATGTTGAGCCTCCCTTTTTTCTAGGAAAACATACACATAATTCAGAATTTGACCAGATATTTAGGAACAGTCTGTGAAGGAAGAAACCACAAGTCAAATGAATGTATTTTGTTAGAGGTTTCATGATGCTTGTATCTAAACCAAAGTAGATCATTCAAAGATTGTTCTATACATCAGTTGGTGTCTCTATAAGCTTCAATATGAGGTCCTAAACCTAGCATGAAAGCGCATCCTTGTAGCTGTGTGGGCTAATATAGTCAACATTTAGCCTTTGGGTAGGTTGAGCCAATGGCCATTGGGTAAGTTGAGCTACTGGTTGAGCCAATGGCAAGATGAGCAAATTGAAGTGTATTCTTCCCAGGCATAATGCAAGGCATTATTGCTGGGATATGACGTAACAGCAGGACCTGGCCTATGTTAAATGTGTAAAAATAAGTACAAAGTGTTTGTTAGGTGTTAAGCCTGTGTTAAAATATGCTTAAAATGATTAAAAGACAAAAAGCAATTGTGATTGTGTTGAATTGTTTTTGGGAAATAAAGAAAGATACGGTTTTAAAAAGGTAGTGGTAATATTTCATTCAGTACAGACATTTGTAGGTGGCTTAACTTACCCTGTCCCGTGACTCAGCTTACCCCATGGGGTAAGTTGTGCCAAGAGACCACTTTTTTGGGACAAGCTATGTTTTACAAAACTGTAATGTTTCCATGAATTCTGATTATTTCCAGGGATACACAACATCCTGAAATATATGTAGCAGTGGCGGTCAGTGCTGTTTAAGATGAGGGAGGATGTTTTTTTTAAATGAGCATGGCCTTATTTCTATTACAGCATATTGGATGACTGTCATTCATATTCTATTCACCCAGCTCAATGTAACATCGATAGGTTTAGGTTAATACATGATACTCAAATTTTCAACATCCTCATCATGAGGATGCTACAACCTAGCCTATGAATGAAAGTTTACAACGTAGGTGCACAGGTCAAGAAAAATGTTTTTGTAATCAAGGTGACAGACAGCGACACATTCAATACCACCTTGCACACTCTTGCCTGCATCTAGCTGATCTAGGGTGTAATCATTAGTCCAACAGTTGCAAACGAGAGTTTCTATTGGACAAATTCAGGTATGTTTATCCCGTTTCGTTATGTTTTCTTCCGTTTAAGAAATTTTTTTCAACAGAATGAATAAACCCCTGATCACACGCAAACATAGTTAACTTTCATAGCAGCCACATACAAACAGCATGATCACTTTGCGCGTTCATTTCTTCTTGCATCTATGTGGGGGCCAGTATAAAAATGTATGCACTCACTAACTGTAAGTCGCTCTGGATAAGAGCGTCTGCTAAATGACTAAAATGTAAATGTAAATGTGCTCTCCTCCTCTCACCTTTTCCCTTCACTTGACTTCAGTGTACAACACATCAGCTGTCTGTGACCAGGCGAAAACACCTTTCTATGCCAAACCTTCATATCATAACTGCTGGAGACTGAACCACTTGTCTCTTAAAAACATGCCTGACAACATCCAGAGACCCACACACAGGCACACACATGTTCTTTATCGATATAGCTCATTCATATGCTCTCCACACAAAGAGATTGGACACATTTTATTCCATTGTCTGTTGTTTTATCTTATTTTCATCAAGGTGAAACACTTCCAAATATTTTATTGCATTTGCCCTCGCCTGTGTCCAGGCTTTGGTCCTAACACTGATATAACTGACATAAACTGATTGATCACAGAAATCTCAACATCAGCAGAAAGAGAGAAAGAGAGAGAGAGGATAAATAAATAAGCGAGGGATGGCTTTTTCCCTGTGGGCAATGTAATAATCCTTTAAATCATCTTAAAATGACTGCTGTGACAGCCAGGCTGCCTTTGCCTCTGCCTCTCTCTGCCTCTGCCTACATCTGCCTCTGTCTCTCTCTGCCTCTGCCTCTCCCTGCCTCTGTCTACATCTGCCTCTGCCTACATCTGCCTCTCTCTGCCTCGGCCTGCCTCTGCCTACATCTGCCTCTGTCTCTCTCTGCCTCTGCCTCTCCCTGCCTCTGTCTACATCTGCCTCTGCCTACATCTGCCTCTCTCTGCCTCTATCTGCCTCGGCCTGCCTCTGCCTACATCTGCCTCTATCTGCCTCTATCTGCCTCTGCATGCCTGCCTCTGCATGCCTCTGCCTCTGTCTACATCTGCCTCTGCCTACATCTGCCTCTGCCTACATCTGCCTACATATGCCTCTGTCTACATCTGCCTCTGTCTACATCTGCCTCTGTCTACATCTGCCTCTGTCTACATCTGCCTCTGCATGGCTGCCTCTGCCTGGAGAGATGAACAAGAAGGAGCATCAAGACAACACTGATGTGACATATCCGTGGAGGAGGAGGTCAAATGGCGATGCACGCAGTGAATGAATGGCAGGCACATACAGTACAAGGACATGGATGCTAGCACACATAAACACACTGCAGTGCAGACACACAACACAGTATGACAGACTTTTGATCTCTTCTACTTTTCCTGGTGTAAGGAGGGAAAAACAACACACCATATCCTCCAGTGGATGAGCATGTGTTTGGGACTTGTTACCTCACCTTGGCTGATGTAGTTATAACCGTGGTAACCCCTGCACCTCCAGTGACCATGATGTCATCAGAAGTGAGAGAAGCAGCCCAGTGGTGATTCTAATTACAGCAACAACCACTCCTGGTTAACGAGGGCCTAATTACCTGAACATGGCCTCTGCCAAATGGGACACACAGACAGACAGGGAGGGAGGGAATGTTTTCTGGCAGGTGAGAGAGGACAGAGTTAACTTTGATGTATAGTGTATGAATTTAATAATATATAATAATAATAATAATAATAACAAAATAATAATAATAATAATAATAATAATAATAATAATAATAATAATAATAATACTTTAGCCAATATCTCACTGGTTTAAACTTTAGGGTAAGCTCCTAACAGCCTACCCTGATCATATAAAGACCAGCAAATGTTAACATCACATGCCCCCTGCCCCACTGTCTGCTCCAGGTAATTTCATGTAAAAGAACCCATGAGCACAAATGTGTTTATAGGAGCATATAAAATGTGATGTCAAATGAAAGCTACTAGTCTATATTTTTTGGAAATGAAGGCAAATATACGTTTTTCAACCATTTCCAGCCTAAAAATAAAGGAATAAGCAAATGCTTTGATTTCTGGTCACACATATGGAAAAGGGGTCTTGAAAAACATGTTCTAGAAAAAGTCTTAAGGTATTAGAAACTCATCAAAACATAATAATATCAACATTTATATTTAGTTTTGCAGAAATTATTTGCCTTCTGTAAGTTTAAGAAATATTGGCTGGTGTCTTGTCATTCTGTTACCAAAACCTCACATATTTTTTAATATATTTTCTAATTTCTCTCCCTCATGAGTACTGTTGCAAAGCTACCGGTAATTTACCAAAGTTACCGGAATCTAGGGTAATGTAGGTAATTAACAGAAAAAATATGTTAATCTATCGTAACTTTGGCAATATATACTTTTTTTTAAATAATAATAATCATAAATAGTATTCATTTATTATGTCTGTGTCCATATTGTCCATGAGTTTCTAGTAGATAGACTATATGGTTCAAGAGAAAATGGCCTAATTAATGAAAAAAGCATCTAATCAACAATGGCATTATTTTCAATTATAGTGCCTTCAGGAAGTATTCACACCCCTTGACTTTTTCCACATTTTGTTGTGTTACAGCCTGAATTTAAAACAGATTAAATTGAGATTTTTTGTCACTGGCATACACACAATACACCATAATGTCAAAGTGGAATTATTTGTGTTGAATGTTTTACAAATTAATAAAAAATTTAAAGCTGATATGTCTTGAGTCAATAAGTATTCGAAACCTTTGTTATGGCAACACTAAATAAGTTCAGGAGTAAACATTTGCTTAACAAGTCACATAATACGTTACATGGACTTTGTGTGCAATAATAGTGTTTAACATGATTTTTGAATTACTACCTCATCTCTGTACTCCACACATACAATTATCTGTAAGGTCCCTCAGTTGAGCAGTGAATTCCAAACACAGATTCAACTACAAAGACCAGGGAGGTTTTTCAATGCCTCGCAAAGATGGGCACCTATTAATAGATGGGTAAAAATGAAAAAAGCACACATTGAATTCCCTTTGAGCATGGTGAAGCTATTAGCAACACTTTGGATGGTATATCAATACACCAAGTCACTACAAACATCCTTCCTAACTCAGTTGCCAGAGAGGAAGGAAACCGGTCAGGGATTTCACCATGAGGCCAGTGTTGACTTTAATACAGTTACAGAGTTTAATGGCTGTGATAGGAGAAAACTCAGGATGGATCAACAACATTGTAGTTACTCCAAATACTAACCTAATTGACAGAGTGAAAAGAAGGAAGCCTGTACAGAATAAAAATATTCCAAAACATGCATCCTGTTTGCAACAAGGTACTAAAGTCGAAGGCCCTGTGTAGCTCAGTTGGTAGAGCATGGCGCTTGCAACGCCAGGGTTGTGGGTTTGATTCCCACGGGGGGCCAGTATGAAAAATGTATGCACTCACTAAACTGTAAGTCGATCTGGATAAGAGTGTCTGCTAAATGACTAAAATGTAAAGTAATACTGCAAAAGATGTGGCAAAGCAATACACGTTTTGTCCTGAATACAAAGTGTTATGTTTGGGTCAAATCCAATACAACACATACAGAGTACCACTCTCCTTATTTTCAAGCATAGTGGTGGCTGCATCATGTTATGGGTATGCTTGTAATCGTTAAGGACTGGGGAGTTTTTCAGGATTAAAAAATAAACGGAATGGAGCTAAGCACAGGCAAAATCCTAAAGGAAAACCTGGTTCAGTTTGCTTTCCACCAGACACTGGGAGATGAATTCAGCTTCCAGCAGGGCAATAACCTAAAACACAATGTCAAATCTAAACTGGAGTTGCTTAGCAAGAAGACAGTGGATGTTCCTGAGTGGCCGAGTTAAAGTTTTGACTTAAATCTACTTGAAAATCTATGGCAAGACCTGAAAATTGTTTTCTAGCAACGATCAACAACCAATATGACAGAGCTTGAAGAATTTTGAAAATAATAATGGGAAAATGTTGCACAATCCTTTGGTGGAAAGCTCTTAGAGACTTACCCAGAAAGACTCAAAGCTGTAAATGCTGCCAAAGGTGCTTCTACAAAGTATTGACTCAGCAGTGTGAATACTTATGTAAATGAGATATTTCTGTATTTCATTTTAAATAAATGTGAAAACAATTCTAAAAACATATGTTCACTTTGTCATTATGGGGTATTGTGTGTAGATGGGTGAGAAGAAAAACAATTTAATTCACTTTTAATTCCGGCTGTAACAACATGTGGAATAAGTCAAGGGGTTTGAATACATTCTGAAGACACTGTAGCTCTGCAACTCTTCCAACTATTGACTTTTTTCACAACTGCCACCAATTTGACGCCAAAACATTGACAACAAATAATTATTAACATAGCAAAATAAATAAAAGTTGTAAAAAAATAAATCAAGGCTATTTCATGCTGAAACCCTCATATTAAACACTAATGGTATTCACTAAGTTTATGGTTTATGTGCTGTGCTGTGATGTTCTGTACTCTACTGTGCTCTATTATGCTGTACTGTGATGTCCAAACTTGTGTATGAAGTCTATGAATGGTCTGGACCAACCAAATTTGGTCTTTCTTGGGGATGGAGCTCTTTAGAATAATAGTCAGTGTGTAGTATAATACCCAAACAAGGATATTAAATTTTTTCTACCTTTGTGTGCCTATTCAGGATACATCACCATGAAGAGAATGGCATTGCCCTCCACTAAGCAACTCACCATTGTCAAAGGCAGTTGCTGCGAAAATGAAAGCATATTACAGTATATCCCCAGCCATTATCTGTCTCTTGAAGCTGCGTTGCCAGAATGCCCACCTCCCTATATCCCAAAATCCCCAAGTTTCCAGAAAAGCACCCAGGGGATTTAAAGAGTGCCAGGTCACTCTTCCCGAATGGAGCAGGCAGTTAAATCCCCTGGATTATAATCCCTTTCCCATTCAACTCTCTGTGCCCACATCGCCACCCCAATGACCACTGATGACCCTCAGCAAGACTGGCAACTTCACCTGACTTCCCAAGGGCACTTATTATTATGCTCAATGCCAAATTCACTTTTCTGAAGATGCAACATGTTGGCACACAAACACAGACACAGCTTGTTAATTAGACACACAAACTGGTGGAGAGAAAACATTTTCACCAATTTTGGGAGAATTAAAAGCTAAATAAAGCATGCACATACACAATACACACACATCACCATTAAAAAAGGGGGTCAGGAGTTGACAATGGAAAGCTGGGACAGTTAATAAGATAGGAATTAAGGAGAGAGGGGGAAAAGAAGGTTGAGGAATAGGGTTCAGCTTTGTAGAATCTCTCTTCTGACCTCCAGCTCCCCAATGGGATACACAGCCTCCCCCACAGACTGACCACCAGGGGAAATGTTTCATTGACAGGAACACAAAATACCCCAACACTGACTCTTACTGGGACTACTATTGGTGATACAGAGTGTAGAAACAAACTCACTCACAGACAACACTGTCCCATTGCAGATGATTGCTTGGGTCTCTCTGTGTGTGAGAGTGCGAGTGAGTGTGTCTTTTTGGATTTCAACGGTCTGACAATTTCATACATTATGAATCTTTGTTATTTGATATTGGTAGTGTCAGGGGTGCCTTAAGTACCTGCTAGCCCTTTTTCTGGAAAACATATTTTGAGTTACTCTCACAGATAGAGCTTACCTGCTTGGTCTGCATGCCAGGTCCGAAAAGACACAGAGGATTTCAGGTCTTGGTAAACATGGCCGTAGGTCTAGGTAAACAAGCACTAATTTAGTTTCAGCCTGTCAGGGTATATAAATAGTGTTGCTGTCAGTGTAGATAAACACATGATTGAGTATAGTTGTCATATAAACACATTTCCTCTGACTGGGGCTCTTAGTAAACACATTTAGAGATGTGCAGCGCTGAGGCAGATAGGCAAGCAGGCAGGCAGCTGCATTCTGGATGTCCTCAGCAGACAACCTAATCCAGCGCAGCAGCAGCAGGGGAATGATAAAACTCACACAAACTTCACTAGAATAGCACTGCAAGCCTCAGCGCCCACCAGCAAGGCAGCAAAACGTATCAGACACTAGGGTTATTTCCAATGCTTTGCTGGGCTAAGCAATTTGGTGAGATCATTCCAGTTGTTTTTATGGGTTTGTACAGTGCCTTTGGAAAGTATTCAGACCCCTTGACTTTTTCCACATTTTGTTACGTTACAGCCTTATTCTAAAATTGATTAAATTGTTACCCCCCCCCCCCCCCCCCCTATTCAATCTACACAAAATACACCATAAAGACAAAGCAAAAACAGGTTTTTAGAATGTTTTTGTTAACTTATAATAAGAAATAAACTGAAATATCACATTTACATAAGTATTCAGACCCTTTACTCAGTACTTTGTACTTTGTTGAAGCACCTTTGGCAGTGACTACAGCCTTGAGTCTTCTTGGGTATGACACTACAAGTTTGGCACACCCCTATTTGGGGAGTTTCTCCCATTCTTCTCTGCAGATCCTCTAAAGTCAGGTTGGATTGGGATTGTTGCTGCACAGCTTTTTTCAGGTCTCTCCAGAGATGTTAGATCAGGTTCAAGTCCGGGCTTTGTCTAGGCCACTCAAGGACAATCAGAGACTTGTCCCGAAGCCACTCCTGGGTTGTCTTGGCTGTGTGCTTAGGGTCGTTGTCCTGTTGGAAGGTGAGCCTTCGCCCCAGTCTGAGGTTCTGAGCGCTCCAGAGCAGGTTTTCATCAAGGATCTCTCTGTACTTTGCTCCGTTCATCTTTGCCTCGATCCTGATTAGTCTCCCAGTCCCTGCAGCTGAAAAACATCCCCACAGCGCGATGCTGCCACCACCATGCTTCACCGTAGGGATGGTGCCAGGTTTTCTCCAGACGTGACGCTTGGCATTCAGGTCAAAGAGTTCAATCTTGGTTTCATCAGACCAGAGAATATTGTTTCTCATGGTCTGAGAGTCTTTAGGTTCCTTAAGATATTTCTGTTTTTAATTTTTTATAACTTTGCAAAAATTTCTAAAAACATATTTTCACTTTGTCATTATGGGGTATTGTGTGTAGATTGCTGAGGATTTTATTGTATTTTATCCATTTTAGAATAAGGCTATAATGTAACAAAATATGGAAAAAGTCAAGAGGTCTGAATACTTTCCGAAGGCACTGTATATGGTCCATCGCAAGGTAATCATGACCGACTGAGTCAATTGACGCGACCAAGGGTCAATATAGTTAGCATAATTTAAAAAATGCTCATTACAATCCAACTGTTTAAGCTAGAGATATCTGTTTTCAAATCAAATCAAATTTTATTTGTCACCTGCTTCGTAAACAAGATGTGTAGACTAACAGTGAAATGCGTACTTACAGGTCATTTTCCAACAATGCAGAATTAAAGATAAAGATACAAATAAATGTTTTCTTGCATGGGCTGCGTCTCAATCCACCGCATCCGTCGGCCAGCTTTCCACATCAGTGGTGGAAGGTGGCAGAGTGGTGTTTGTCAGAGCAGGAGACATCCAGAAAATCGGTGTTCTCACAAAAACGTCTGTAGCGTCCCAACGGTTTGGGTTACAACCTAATTACCCCACCATCGAAAGCAGAGACTGTCACAAACACGTACATGTTGGTTGTCTCTTTGACACACATACTGTCCTGGCTGATATGCTCATATACTGTGGCTTACCGTGTGTCAACACAACAAAGAACATGGTTCACCCTGCAAATATCATCCTTCAAAAATGTACTTGTACATCATGTATCTGATAATCTGGATGAAGCTATGATAATATCATCTATAAATGTAAAATATAATCCATGTGAAAACTTGAAGCCCTTGTTTGAAAAGGGATTTCTCTTGTCTCTTGTTTCACTACACACATAATAATACACAGTTTCTGGGAATGTCCCTGTATAGGCCATAGTGTTTGGCTCTGATAAATAAAGGACATAATTAAATTAGAAGCAGGAAAGATAATTTCCACAGGAGCAACATGTCAGACATTCTCTGTCCAATGGGCTTTTACTCGTTTCCAGTTTAACGTTAATTTATTCTGCTTCATCGCATTAGTCCAAATGTACTGACCTTCACACCAACATTTCCCTTTCTCCATCTCTCTCTTGTTCTCTCTCTCCTCCTCTCCCTGACCTCAGTTCAAACCTTCACAAGGCTTTTCACTACATGAGAGTGTAACAGACAGGGGGAATTCATTGATCTGCCTGAGATCAAAAGAGGAAGAGGACAAAAGAGGAAGAGGGCGGAGGATGTCTTCTCTTTCACCCCACCCTGGGCCGGAGGAGAGACACCGGCCTCTGCTTCTCTAGGCCATCTATCCATTCTGTGTCTCTGCTCACTTAGTGAACGGCTGGCAGGGAAAGAGAATGTAACGACCCTGGGAGAGGTGGATTCATGAGGACAGACATTCCCTAAGAGCTCAATGTATTCCAACCACCCGGCTGATGAATGGCAACCATTTTGTGTCAGAATGACAATCAGCAGTCAGTTTGTAAAGGAAAAAATAGGAATCATTACATCTAGTCAGACACACTTCCTCAGGGGTGTCAACAAAAACATATCATCTTTGTCTCTCTCCATGGCAACATGTTGTAGTTAGGTTGTTACAATTAACACCAGCCCAACGGAAGTTTTCCTCCTACTGTTCTATTATAATTGAATTGATCAGGAGAAAGGGCTGTAGTAATCAATTGTTTCAGAACAAATATATAAACTACAGAGCTCAGCATGTGGCCATAGCTCCTTCAGTGAACAACTGTGTTTTCCAGCTTTTATCAGAGTGGAACATTCCTTATTACATTAGCTTGGACACTACCTTATTTACACCAATAATCAGTCATTAAACCAATGCTACATTACTGCAACAACACATGTCTCCTCCAGCGGTTAGAAAACAACACATTCCACCCTGGACTATATTTGTTTCAGGAGATTCATTAGTGATTAGCCATGTTTGCCCATCTCTGCTAAGTAAGTAAATTGAAAGAGTAATTATGTATGAGAAAAAAGAGGGAGAATGTGAGAGACAGAAAGAGAGAGGGAGAGAGATAGCATGAGAGACAGAAAGAGAGAGGGAGAGAGAGCATGAGAGACAGGGAGGTGTTGAGGGGGGTGTGATGTGGAGAGAAGAGCGTTCATTCTGTTCAGTCTGGCTGCTGTGTCATTAGGGCTCAGTGGTTGTGCAGTTGGTTGGGTTTGGCACGAGCAGCAATGTAACTCACTGTAGGCCGCTCCGTAAGCCCTCACCCACCGAGACTGCCAGTACCATCACATGCCACTTCCCCAGCGAAAACAACACACACACACACACACACACGCACGCACACAGGCACACACAGTAGAGCCATTTTCATTAACGGAACCACTGGCACTCTCAGCCCAGCTGGTCTCTGAGCCGACACTGGAGCTGTACATCTGGTGTCAACACTCTCTGAGAGAGGGGGCCATCTGGAGAGAGAGAGGGGGGGATGAAGAGAGAAATAGAGAGAGAGGGAGGGATAGAGAGGGGAGAAAGAGAGAAAGAGAGAAAGAGAGAGATCGAGAGAGAGAGAGAAAGAGAGTAATGGAGGCATAGAGGAAAGAGGGAGAGGTAGAGGTATGAAGTGTAACATGGAAATGGAGACAGCGAGGGGAAAAGGTACCAGTCCCACCCATGGCATACACCTGAGTGTATACACCAGATATAGGACAGACACTTCAAAACAAACTTCCTTTGATTTGTTTTTTGATTATCCATTTTTCCCTGTATGAATCTGTTATTCAATGTGTTTCTATGGGCTAATAGCAGTAAGGCCAAATTCAATGTTTCATCAAATATACTTTTTTTTATATACACTACCGTTCAAAAGTTTGGGGCCACTTAGAAATGTCCTTGTTTTCCATGAAAACATACATGAAATGAGTTTGAATAGGAAATATAGCAAAATGAATAGGAAATGTAGTCATTGACAAGGTTATTTTTAATTGAAATAATAATTGTGTCCTTCAAACTTTGCTTTCGTCATATAATCCTCCATTTGCAGCAATTACAGCCTTGCAGACCTTTGGCATTCTAGTTGTTCATTTTTTGAGGTAATCTGAAGAGATTTCACCCCATGCTTCCTGAAGCACCTCCCACAAGTTGGATTGGCTTGATGGGCACTTCTTAAGTACCATACGGTCAAGCTGCTCCCACAACAGCTCAATAGGGTTGAGATCCGGTGACTGTGCTGGCCACTCCATTATTGACAGAATACCAGCTGACTGATTCTTCCCTAAATAGTTATTGCATAGTTTGGAGCTGTGCTTTGGGTCATTGTCCTGTTGTAGGAGGAAATTGGCTACGTCCACAGGGTATGGCATGGCATTGCAAAATGGAGTGATAGCCTTCCTTCTTCAATATCCCTTTTACCCTGCACAAATCTCCCACTTAACCATCAACAAAGCACCCCCAGACCATCACATTGCCTCCACCTTGCTTGACAGATGGCATCAAGCACTCCTCCAGCATCTTTTCATTTGGTCTGCGTCTCACAAATGTTATTCTTTGTGATCCGAACACCTCAAACTTCGATTCGTCTGTCCATAACACTTTTTTCCAATCTTCCTCTGTCCAGTGTCTGTGTTCTTTTGCCCATCTTAATCTTTTATTTGTATTGGCCAGTCTGAGATATTGCTTTTTCTTTGCAGCTCTGCCTAGAAGGTCAGCATCCCAGAGTGCCTCTTCACTGTTGACGTTGAGACTGGTGTTTTGCGGTTACTATTTAATGAAGCTGCCAGTTGAGGACATGTGAGGCGTCTGTTTCTCAAACTAGACACTCTAATGTATTTGTCCTCTTGCTCAGTTGTGCACTGGGGCCTCCCACTCCTCTTTCTATTCTGGTTAGAGCCAGTTTGCACTGTTCTGTGAAGGGAGTAGTGCACAGCATTATACGAGATCTTCAGTTTCTTGGCAATTTCTCACATGGAATAGCCTTCATTTCTCAGAACAAGAATAGACTGACAAGTTTCAGAAGAAAGTTATTTGTTTCTGGCCATTTTGAGCCTGTAATCGAACCCACAATTGCTGATGCTCCAGATACTCAACTAGTCTCAAGAAGGCCAGTTTTATTGCTTCTTTAATCAGCACAACAGTTTTCAGCTGTGCTAACATAATTGCAAAAGGGTTTTCTAATGATCAACTTGGATTAGCAAACACAACGTGCCATTGGAACACAGGACTGATGGTTGCTGATAATGGGCCTCTGTACGCCTATGTAGATATTCCATAAAAAATCTGCCGTATCAAGCTACAATAGCCATTTACAACATTAACAATGTCTACACTGTATTTCTGATCAATTTGATGATATTTTAATGGACAACAAAATTGCTTTTCTTTCGAAAACAAGGACATTTCTAAGTGACCCCAAACTTTTGAACGGTAGTGTATATATTTTTATACGTAATGGGGTCCTAAAATTCAAAATCAAATAGCTAAATTATCCTTGGTAAGAACATTTTAGGCTTAGACTATGGTTTAATGGTCCTAGTCCCAGTAAAAACATGTCTATGCAGGACATGAATAATGCCTTGCATGGTTCTTCTTTAGCATGCTCTCCAAGGGAAGTACAGTACTTAACATTTAATATTACATACAGTACACTACCTATATTTCTTATTGATCTAAAATTGCTTTAAAATAGCACTGTGTATAGTACAGACTGAGTTACCTTGTCAGTTTCTCCATTAGAACACAGACAGTGACATTGTATGGATGTGTACATCACCTCTTCACTAATCTGTTCCTATTAGGAAGACAGTGGTGGGGCATGTCATGACTGGAGCAAACCCGACGTGATTATAATGATTATCATCACTGTTACTGTCCTGACGATGTCGGTGCTGGCGGTTCTGATGTCCTCTGCATAACCTGGCCTGGCCATAGATTGACCCCACAGAGACAGTGGGAGGACAGAGATGGGCTGCTCTGAATGGTAGCTCTAGGACACAGTGAGTTAGAAGTGGAAAGGCATGGAAGACGATAAAGTAGCACAGGACTGCACACACTCACACACAGTAGTATTCCCCAGCTCCCCTGCCTCCACTGTGACTGGATGGCTGGAGCTAAGCCACGGTTAAGCCTCCATCCAAATGCTCATATGAGCTAGGACATTATCCACTTACTGTTATTAAAGCTGCAGCTCTCTGGAGAGACCATGGAGAGGGAGGGAGAGAGGGGGCGGCACTCATAATCCACCTCTGCAAGCTCACACAGGCTGCATGGAGCTCTATAGTTGTGGGTGGGACTGTGGGTGTACGGGCATGGCAGAGTTGTCCATTGACATGTAAGCTAGGGTATCAGACAAAAAAGTAGACACATTGACATTCAGAGTAGACATATTGACATTCAGAGTAGACATATTGACATTCAGAGTAGACACATTTACATTCAGAGTAGACACATTGACATTCAGAGTCGACACATTGACATTCAGAGTCAACACATTGACATTCAGAGTAGACACATTGACATTCAGAGTAGACATTTACATTCAGAGTCAACACTTTGACATTCAGAGTCGACACATTGACATTCAGAGTAGACACATTGGCATTCAGAGTCGACACATTGACATTCAGAGTCAACACATTGACATTCAGAGTCAACACATTGACATTCAGAGTAGACACATTGACATTCAGAGTAGACATTTACATTCAGAGTCAACACTTTGACATTCAGAGTCGACACATTGACATTCAGAGTAGACACATTGACATTCAGAGTCGACACATTGACATTCAGAGTAGACACATTGACATTCAGAGTAGACACATTTACATTCAGAGTATACACATTGACATTCAGAAAAGACACATTTACATTCAGAGTGAACACATTTACATTCAGAGTATACATTTACATTCAGAGTAGACACACTGACACACAAAAAAAGTAGGCTATATACACTCTTAGAAAAAAAGGTGCTATCTAGAACCTAAAAGGTTTCTTCGGTTGTCCCCATAGGAGAACCCTTTCAAGAACCCTTTTTGGTTCCAGGTGAAACCCTTTTGGTTCCAGGTAGAACTATTTTGGGTTCTATGAAGAACCTTTTCCACAGAGGGTTCCACATGGAACCCAAAAGGGTTCTACCTGGAACCAAAAAGGGTCCTCCTATGGGGACAGCCAAAGAACCCCTTTAGAACCCTTTTTTCTAAGAGTGTACCAAACTGGAGAGACAAATAAGAAATTCTGAAATTATAGCATGTCTGCCCAAGACTCCCAACTGAATGCTGTAAACAACACAGAGACCCACAATACATTGGGATGACATTACTTACAATATAAACAGATACAGTAAACGCCCACCTTCTCCTCATGCTGTCTCCCGACCTTCCTAGCATAAACACCCCCCACCTGACCATAACACTAATGAGAGAGAGAGAGTGAGGAGAGAGAGACAGAGAGACAGAGAGAGAGAGAGAGAGAGAGAGAGAGAGAGAGAAGAGGGGGATGGATTCATCCAGCCTTCTCCTCTCCTGCACTTCAACCCCAGCCTTGCTTAATTAGAAATTCAGAGATGTTCACTTCGTAGAGCATGAGTGATCCTGTCAATTAAAACTGTGCACAGCTGTCTGCACGTCCATGTGAAGAGAAGGAGAGAGAGGGTGATGAGGAGGAGGAGGAGGAATGGGGGTGAGCTACTTTATCTGATGGCAAAGGCACAGGTAGATGGATTATGGTGTTAATTGGTTGGCTGTAAAAGAAAGAGAGAGAGAGAGAGAGAGAGAGAGAGAGAGGTAGACTGGAACCACTGTGTCAGCTCACAACTGAAGCTCTATAGGTTTAACAGACATGGAATAGTTAAGTGATAATGCCAGAGAGGTTGGTGTTTGGAGGATATATTGGCACGGGTATCGAAGGGCTGGCAAACTGTGCCAATATATCCTCCAAACACCGGTTTCGAGGGCATTATCACTTTTATACAACGGGTTACCAACATATTCAAATAATGATTTACATATTTTCATTAAACATGTTATTTGAATTTATTCGTACTATTTAATCCTTCCATGAGATATACACTACCAGTCAAAAGTTTTAGAACACCTTCTCATCCAAGGGTTTTTCTTTATTTTTACTATTTTCTACATTGTAGAATAATAGTGAAGACATTTAAACCATAAAATAACACATATGGAATCATGTAGTAACCAACAAAGTGTTACACAAATCAAAATATATTTTATATTTGAGATTCTTCAAATAGCCACCCTTTGCCTTGATGACAGCTTTGCACACTCTTGGCATTTTTTGGTTACTACATGATTCCATAAGTGTTATTTCATAGTTTTGATGTCTTCACTATTATTCTACAATGTAGAAAATAGTAAAAATGAAGAAAAACCCTTGAATGAGTAGGTGTTCTAAAACTTTTGACCGGTAGTGTAGTCCCGATACAAATCTATGGTTGCTACCCAAGCAACTATCAATTTGAATGCCAGAGACGCGAAACAAGTCATTAAGTATTTGTTTTCTAAATTTATGGATTTAGAAAACAGTTGTTTGTTCTAAATGTTCCATTGCCATGATGGCTGGCAACGTTCTTATCCCTTGCTTGCTAGCTAGTCAACTTTGGCTAACACATTCGCGTCAAACAGTGCAGCCAGAATAACAGCAAAGTAGCTGCATTTCCGTTTGTTTAAGTAGTGTTCTAGTGCTTTTTTATACATCCATAACAACGAGCTAATGATGTGCGATTTTGCCTGGCATTGAACATTTGCTCTCTCGCCAGGCCACTGTTCAGAAAAGATTGCCAACTACACAGCTAGCACAATCACTTCAAACTGAACCTGGAATGACAGCAAACTAGCTGCATTTCGTGTTTTTCTATTGACATTTCTTTGCATATATCCATAAAAATGATGCTGATTCATGATTTCGACTGGCTGAGAAAAGCTGCCAGCCTGTCTGTCTTGTCCCGACTCCCGACACGTTCATTACCATAGGACAGCTGGAGATCAAATATTGAAACAATGTTGCAAATGCTGTTGAGACAGACAGCAAGGTTATTACAAACCTTTGCTGTTGAAAACCAAATACTAGTCTAAAAGAAATGGGAAATAATGTCTAGATGCTTTTTACTTTGTAGATCTAGTATATAAATTGCCTGGCTGAGCTGGTGAGACAGTGGATTGCACATTCTGATGGAACAGAGTAAATTTCAATGTCATAGATTTAGCCGGTGGTAACTTGTGGAATAGACACCGGCTGGAATGCGGTTTTAACCAATCAGCATCTCGGACTAGACCCACCCGTTGTATAATTTCCCACAAAGAAGAACTATACAGTACAGACTGAAGATGCATCTACTGAATAACTAATATGTATGCAGTCCAGAGAGAGAGTGAGAGAACGTGAGAGAGAAACAAAGAGAGCATATACTGTATATGCATGTTTATATGCACAGCGCATAAATATCTAAAGTGCATGTGTGTGTGTGTTTGTGTGTGTTTCAGGGGTAACGAAGGTCCAGACCGGGTGTGAATAGTTCAATCACACTCAGAGCCCTGGCTAGCGTGCCAGTGTCCACCTGCGTGTTTGAATACGAGTCATGCATGTCCATATTCAATCCCTCCTCTACCTCTCTTGTACCCTCCCTCTCCCTGCCTCCCTCTTTTCCCCTCCTTCTCACTACCTCCCTCCTCGCCTCCCTCCCTCCCTTTTTCTCCCCTCTCTCTCACTACCTCCAATTGACCTCTGAAGCAGCTGTGTGATCGTGATTTGAGCATAAAGTGCTTTCCTCTGTACTCATAGTTTGAGATTCCCCCTATTTGATGATGTATATGACTGAGCTAACCTTCCTCCCCACCACACAGACACACACAAAGTCCTTCCTTATCCTACTGGCTTTAGCTCCTCCAGAACCACTGGCCTCGGGATGTGTGCTTTCAGAAGCTCTGCAGTTTTATTCCATAAGCCATAATACTGCTTCCCAGAATCACACAGCATATGGCAGCCAAGCCAGCCACCCTGCCTGCTTTTTTCCCAGAAGCACCAGTCCAGGGCGGGCGCTGCCTCAAAGGTACAGGCCGACGCTAGAGTGTCCTCCTGCCTGGAGAACACACACACCCAGGACCAGTAAGGGAGAGCCAGCCAGGCAGGCATGCTGTTCTGCAGGGACCAAGGAGCTCATCCAGGGATGTTATGGAGCTAGAGCCCAGACTGGATCAGTCTTTGATGGGGAGGCATGACGAGAGGGGGGACGCTCTCTCAGAGGGAAGCAGGTGTGTGGAGAAGTGATAAGGATGCTGTGGCAGCCATTACACACACACTGCAGCATCTCCAATAATTTCCTGAAGCGAAATTCAAATGGCCTCCCATCAAATGAATGAGATTATTTTGGCATGACCCGTCCCTTCTCCTTGTGCTGTAGAAAGAGAAAAAGAGAGAGAGAGGGAGATAGAGGAAGAGAGAAAGGGGAGGGGATGAGGGGAAATCTCTCTCTTTCTCTCTCTTAAGTTAAAGCTTTTGGATGTGTGTGCTGTGGTACGGACATAAGTAATTTATGAAAAAGACACAATTTGTTTAGCTGACTTATTCCAAAAGCCATTAAGATGAATTAAGTGTGCAAAATGTGGTACTTTAGAGTTAGCATTGCACATATACATTACCATTATTAGCTCTATAGCAGTCAGTCGACTGAATTTATGGATAGGTATAATGACAAAGATTGAGCACATTTACACACTGCAACATGGAAATATAAAACATATCTCACAGGAGGGGTTGTGGGTGTGTGTTAATCAGAGGAGTAGGCTACAGTGCCTTCAGAAAGCATTCATACCCCTTGACTTTTTCCACATTTTGTTGTGTTACAGCCTGAATTTAAAATGGATTACAATGAGATTTTGTGTCACTGGCCTACACACAATAACCCATAATGTCAAAGTGGAATTATGTTTTTAGACTTGTTTTCAAATTAATAACAAATGAAAAGCTGAAATGTCTTGAGTCAATAAGTATTCAACCCTTTTGCTATAGCAAGCCTAAATAAGTTCAGGAGTAAAAATGTGCTTAACAAGTCAAATAATAAGTTGCATGGACTACCTCATCTCTGTACCCCACACATACAATTATTTCAAACACAAATTCAACCACAAAGACCAGGGAGGTTTTCCAATGCCTCGCAAAGAAGAGAACCTATTGGTATATGGGTAAAAAAAAATCAGACATTGAATATCTCTTTAAGCATGGTGAAGTTATTAAATACACTTTGGTGGTGTATCAATACATCTAGTCACTACAAAGATACAGGCGTCCTTCCTAACTCAGTTGCCGGAGAGGAAAGAAACCGCTCAAGGATTTCACCATGAGGCCAATGGTGACTTTAAAACAGTTACAGAGTTTAATGGCTGTGATAGGAGAAAACTGAGGACGGATCAACATTGTAGTTACTCCAAAATATTAACCTAAATGAGAGAGTGAAAAGAAGGAAGCCTGTACAGAATACAAATATTCCAAAACATGCCTGAATGCAAAGCGTTATGTTTGGGGAAAATACAACACAACACACACTGAGTACCACACTTCACATTTTCAAGGATGGTGGTGCCTGCATCATGTTATGGGTATGCTTGTCAATGGCAAGGACTAGGGCGTTATTTACAAATTCACCTTTCAGCAGGATAATAACCTAAAATACAAGGGCAAATAGACACTGGAGTTGCTTACCAAGACGACATTGAATGTTCCTGAGTGGCCTAGTTACAGTTTTGACTTAAATCGGCTTGAAAATCTAAGGCATGACTTGAAAACAGCTGTCTAGCAATGATCAACAAACAACTTGACAGAGCTTGAATAATTTAAAAAAGAATAATTTGCAAATATTGTACAATCCAGGTGTGCAAAGCTCTTAGAGACTTACCCAGAACGACTCACAGCTATAATCGCTGCCAAAGGTGATTCTAAGATGTATTGACTCAGGGGTGTGAATACTTATGTAAATGAGATATTTCTGTATTTCATTTTCAATATATTTGCAAAAATGTCTAAAAACATGTTTTTACTTTATCATTATGGAGATGGTGAGAAAAACAGAACAATGTAATTAATTTTGAATTCAGGCTGTAACACAACAAAATGTGAAATAAGTCAAGGGGTATGAATACTTTCTGAAGGCTCTGTATGTGTTTAAGTGTGCACCTGCCTATGCTTATGAAAGCCAGGCAAAGGACGACGACGAGAGACAGTGAGCGAGACAGAGAGGAAGCAATTACAACCTCCATCATTAAATATTTGGTTTCCTTCGTAGGCGGATCATGAGAAATGGAGACGGCCATGTAGTCAGGAAGGCAAGCCCAGACCAGCCCACCTCATATACTCTCATTTTACACTCTCTCTGTGTAAGCAATTAGCTGCAATCAGAGTTTAATTGAGCAAACACAGAAGGATAACGCTCAAACTGTTCTGCCTTAGCGCTTTCCTTTCCCTCAGTCTAATTAAAACATTCAGATGTGCCTGACTATGGATTGTGTGTGTATGTGTGTATGTGTGTGTGTGTGTGTGTGTGTGTGTGTGTGTGTGTGTGTGTGTGTGTGTGTGTGTGTGTGCATATTATGGTCAGAGAGCAAAGGTTAGTGTTACATTCACTCTTTCATATTTCTTCCATCCATCTATTCCCTCTTCCTTTTATTCTCCACAGTAATTTATCTCACACTCTTCCGTCCCGTGGAAGAGAGTAGACACACTGACACTGTGGGTTGTAACAGCTTGCCTGGGCGTAATTGGTCTCAAGTGAATTTGCCCTGTTCCCACTCTCCAACGCCTTCTTACACCTCTCTCTCCTCCTCAACTTCTTGGAGGGACCAACCATTCATTAGTGACTCTTTCCTCTCATATGATATGTACAACACAAACCTTCCAAACCATCTCATGACTGCATTCATTTGTTTCTCTGTCACTACTAAGCCACAGTGAAATTACAAATTGGTGAATAAATTCTATCATGAGTGTCCTTTTAACATTTTTTACATTTTAGTCATTTAGCAGACGCTCTTATCCAGAGCGACTTACAGTTAGTGAGTACATACATATTTGTATTTTTAAAAAAAAATTATACTGGCCCCCCACGGGAATCGAACCCACAACCCTGGCGTTGCAAACACCATGCTATACCAATATCCCTGCCGGCCATTCCCTCACCTGGTCAGTCTGTCATGGAAAGAGCAGGTGTTCTTAATGTTTTGTACACTCAGTGTGTACTATCTTAATTTGATCACTCTGTTGTTGCAGACAATTTCCCTGCGTAGCAGAAAATGCAAACTTGTAGTGTATTCAAGGTTTAAAAAGGCTTCTAAAGTTTGTAATTTCCACTTTAACATTTCAGATTTGATCTAACGAAAAATCTATCAACCCCTACAAAATGTCCATTAATTATAATCCTCATAATAATTCAAATTTCCTGTTGCTGCAGGATTAGTTTCCTGCTGTTCAAATTAAGATAGCACATCTTTAACAAAGCCACATTCCACTTCGGTCCCTAGACCCTTCTCTGACCCTTCTCCTACTCCAGTTCTGAAATGACTGAACAGATCCACACAGAATCATGAAAAGCAGAGCAGCAAACCTTTAAGATAATTGTGCAGTAGTTGAGGGCAAGGCTAAGAATGCACTACTCTAGATGTGTCAGTGAATGCATGTGGAAAATGTGAATGATCCAACAGGTGCGGATACAGACAGGCCATGTTTAACCTCCATGACTGTGACTTCTCTACACTACAGTGCTGTGACTGGGTGACTATGAGACTACTCTATCTACACTCCACCACCAGTCTCTGACACAAAGAGCTGAGGAACATGGCGGAGGGCTGGAGAGATTTTTCACTGAGATCTGGCGAGAAGGGGTGAGGCTCTGAGCCTCCATGCTTGTCTAATGTGAGAGAGTGTAGGAGACAGACCCTGTAGGCTTTGGGAGTGTAATTATACTGTATCCAAGGCCGTAGGGAAATCTTCCTTAACAGACTCAGTGTGTCCGCCGGCCCACGGCCCCACAGCCCCAGAGCCCAACAGACAGACAGACAGGCCCCTCAAACACACATTCTCCCCTACGGAGAAGCACCGCTGCAGGAACAAAACGCTGCCATGACCCCTACCACTCCTGCCTCCTCTCCAGGGGTAGCCCACTGACCATGCCCTAACTCCCTCCCTCCCTCCCTCCCTGAATCTGTCTGCATTGCTCCCCCCCATTTCTCTCTCTTCCACACACACACACACACACACACACACACACACACACACACACACACACACACACATACACACACACACACATACACAGAAGCATGTACACACACTCACTCGCGCTCTCTCACTACAATACACACACTCATATTCCCTGGTCGACGCAATTGCAAGAAGGCCACTATATTAGAAGCCATCTGTATATCAGCACTACAGTATTGCACTCTTTCGTTTTCATCAGAGCACAGTGTTTGTGTCTACAAACATGAAAGAGTTACAGAGAGACTTGAATCATTGCAGAGCTGTTTCCTGCCAAATGGGTGCAGTTTTCGAAATCACATATCAGACTAGCACTGCTTCAGAAAACATGAAAAAGTGGAGATGGAGAGACTCCATCGAAAATGAATCATAGATTAACCAAAAACTCTCTGTGCTGCTTAGTAAAGAGAGAAACGGGAGAAATGGTGATGATGATGAGCAGTATAAAGTATAAAGTTATAAAATATGCAGCTCTGCATCATTGGGGTTCTGTAACACCGCTCGTCTTCCATCCATCTCCATGTACTGATTAATATCGAGAAACAAAAAGACGAGGAGAAAATAGAAGCATTCCCCTCAGGTTCCTCATCAGCATCCTCATCATTATTAAATCCCATGGTGTAATATGACCGAGAGCAGCATCCCACAATGCCGTGCAAACGTCGGTGTGAGTTAGCATTAATAAAACACAAGAGACATGCACGCATCATCTAGTCAGGAGAACATGACTTGTGGGAAGACAGACAAAGGCCCTGGGGAGGGGAGGAGGGTGGTAGAGAGAGAGAGGCAGAGAGAGAGGTAAAGAGAGAGAGAGACAGAGAGAGAGAGAGAGAGAGAGAGAGAGAGGGGGGTACAATGTTGAAAGTTATCACAGAAAGGGAAGTTAGAATCATTTTAAAATCTCCACTTGTTGATGCAACAGTAGAGTAGGCCAGATATCTGCCAACTATGTTGTGTGCGTCGGGCTGTGAGAGTTTGGTGTGTGTGTTTGGAGTGGTACTGGGGTTGAATGTGTGTGTGTGAGTTCAGGGGGGGGTTCCTCCAGAGGGAAATGACAGCTGGGATCCATTCCCCCCCACTCCTCCTCTGATATCAGAATGCCCTTGACTGACCAGATTAAAGCCCAGATGACAAACGCACAGAGACCACTGCACTGCAATGCACTGCATGAAAACATCTGCTCAGGGACACACTGTTCTCTTCCCCACGTTCAAGTCCTGTATATCAGGTCCTGTATACCCCCAGTCTCCCGTCCTAGTCCCCAAACACACAATATCTGCAGGGACAGCCAAGTGCACATTACCTAGCAGAGCATGACTCCCAGCTAACAGCTAACCCGCTAACCATCAGAGCATTATCATACACTAATCTGGCCCCCTTCTGGTTTGAAAGGGGACGCAGTGCTGCGCCCTAACTAACAAAATGGACAACACCTGGCCTGCCATGGAATCAAAGCCATTTGACCTTATTTTTTCTTATGAGTTAATCCTGCAATCTTTAGTCAAGGCC
Source organism: Coregonus clupeaformis (assembly GCF_020615455.1). Taxonomy (NCBI): domain Eukaryota; kingdom Metazoa; phylum Chordata; class Actinopteri; order Salmoniformes; family Salmonidae; genus Coregonus; species Coregonus clupeaformis. The sequence continues at coordinate 33,160,000 of NC_059200.1, forward strand.
AGTAGAGATGATACAAAGGTCTTAGTGGGTTTTGACTAGATGGTATACAGCTACGGTCAGTGACTTTTCAGGCGACTTTTCATAGCAGGTTAGGAGAATTTACGCAGCAGGTTAGGAGAATTTACGTAGCAGGTTAGGATAATTGGGTTAAGGTTAGGAAAAGGTTAGGGTTAGCTACAACATTCTCCCCGAACATGAAACTTTTGACGTCACATTGACATAAACTGTAACCAATCTAGCCATGACCAGCGTAATGAGGGTATGATGTTGGCCAACCATGGGGTGTAGCCTAGTGACTCATGGGCCCTCACTGTGCTGTTTAGATCTGGGTCCCATGGGTTCCCCTGTCTCTAATAGGCTCACTGCAGTCTGTGCTTCTCATGTGGAGGGGTTAGGCAGAGCAGGGCAGGGGGCTGCAGGCCAAGGATTGCAGATTGGCTCTCAGTGCAGTTTGTCCCCTGTGCCCACCCTTATTTGGCAGGACCCTGGCAGGCTGGCACGGTGCTAAGGGGGGCATTAGGAGGGTGGGAGGGAGGAGGAAGCTGGGAGGACATGGGGGCCATGAAGGTTATATAGTGGTGGGGAGTGAGGAGAGGTTATGCAAGCAGGTTGACGTTTATTGTCATGAGTCTTGTCCTGGAGGCTAAACTGAGCGATTTCGACTTAGATAGGCCAGCTGTATGGAAGAAAAAAAGGTTAGGGTTAGGCATTTGGGTTAGAAGTGTGGTTAAGGTTAGGGTTAAGGTTAGGGTTAGGTTTAAAATCTGATTTTATGACTTTGTGGCTGTGGCAGCTAGTGACCACTCTGTAGAGCTGCCTCCAAAACGCTAACCTGCGTTATGTAAGGGTATGTAGGAGCAGGGAGGGGTGATAGAGCACGGCAGAGTACATAGAGATGTGTGTGAGCACGAAGGTATTGAATGAATGCAGGATTGCGGGATAGTGAGGTGAAACTCAATGCAGAGGTAGCTATGGAACAAGGTGAGATTGAATGTGTGAGTGGGGGATGGGATGGTAAGAGTATGTAAGAAAGAGAAGACAAGAAGGTGAGGGCCTTGAGTGAAGAAAGATTCATTGGAGGATATGGGATCTGTCTGGGTGCCAGCGTGCCCCCCGGTCTAACACTTGCCCAACTGGCTCTAATCCTGCCACCCACTCCACCCATCTGCAGCGTGCCGCCATGGCTAGCCCCCCGCTAGCCCCTGGGGAGACGCAGGCAGGCAGCATGTCCTGTAAAGCGTAATAGAAGGATGCTAGCATGCTAATTGAGCGATGTGAATGGAATCTTGTTTGTTGTCACAGTCCCAATTACGTCCTGTATAGCGATGGTGAATTGACACACATTAGGGTGCAGCATAGAGGGCTGGGATTGAGACAGACAGGTACACGAGGCTGTGGCAGCCCACATCAAGCTCTTCCCTCTGCTTTTACACAGGAACCTGCATTATAAAATAACCTGGCATGGAAAATAGAGAGTGAAAACAGATGGATGGATAAGAGTGAAAGTGCAGAGGAGACATAGGAGATACTACATACTACTACTGTACCATATAAGCAGTGGATTTCATGAATTAATTAAACTCGCTGATGTCACCCTAATGCTGTCCTGGCCTAGCCCTTGGTATTTCTCTCCTCTCTGTGAATGGGATGTTGAGAGTGGCTGATGTCAGATGCAGTGGCGGCTCCTGAAAAAATTCTCAGGAGGGGCAATTTTTCTGATGATTTAGGTGACCTACACACATTTTAAAAAAGATATGTCCAGCAACAACATGAAGACAGGGGCAGCATATAAGTCAATACCAGAAGCATTTATTGACTGATCTGGGGAGATGGATTCCAGTTTCTGTGACAGATTATAAATAATCTCTGATGCCTTTGTTATATTAGCTTTTGGTTGAATGTACTGTCGTAGTAAATATATAATGTTATAGCTTGGTCTGACTAAAATCTTGTGCATGACCCATTTTGTGTTGGGCGTTTGTTTTCAATCAATGCTGTTCCTATCCTATAACAATGGACAAAAGAGTCCTATCTTGTCAGCCTTGTCAGCAGGTGGCCAAGGACAACACCCACGCCATAGGTCTCTCAGTTCTTCCAACTCACGAGTTCTTGCTCTGAGGACACACACACACACACACACATCATCACTGATAACACACACACACACACACACATCATCACTGTTAAACACACACACACACACACACAAAAATCCCCTCTCTTTAGGCTGAACATTTGAAGACAGAGAACCCGACTCAGAGCCAATGCAACAGTGGAGGGGACCTCGCCCTAACTCATCAGGACCAATCAGAAGATCAGAACTACTAGATTCAACCTACATCATTTATTGTATAAAATGTCTGCACACAATGTTTTCGGGGCTCTCTTCTCCCTAAGAGTTTGACGAACGAGTCCGTGCACGCGATTCCAGATATCTTTACCTCTGAATAAACTGCCTTTATTATACCATATCCACCCTGTCCAAAGTCTCTACTTGGTCTCAGTTCTCCAGTAAACTTGTGATTATCAACAGTACACAACGGTAACAAACAATTGGGGGAACTCACGGGGCAGATAGTAAGGTCGCAATGACACAGAAAGCAGTCCAATGTCGGGGTACAGAGTCGCTCTCTTACCAGGATCGCGGTCCGCTCTGACCAGGGTGAAGCCGGCCGGCTCCACTTCTCTGTCCGGGACTCTGTCATCCAGCCAAGTCTCCCAGCTGTATTGGGATTCCCGCTGCCAGCAGCGTTTTCATTATTTAGTCCGTTCGTAGCGGGTATGTACCACGATCAACAAGATCAGTCCAAAACCAACCACTGGAAATCCATGGTTGGCAGAATGTTTGTAAACTAAGTCTACAAATTAAAAACATAAAATAACGCCACACTGCAGGTCGCAACAGAGACGCTGCTAGCCGCTATTGTCTTAGTTACGTTCATGGTTACGTCACGTATGACGAAAGCGCGTAAGTGCAAGCCCACAGACACCCATAGAGAATGTATTGAAAGCTTTGAAATTTGAAAAAAATAGATTTTACATGACAGGCTATGAGAGACTTCTGGGCGATTTTCAACTTGACTGAAATCGCCCCAAAAACGGGCGGGGCCATTTGAAGCACGACTTTAGCCTGATTTGACATTTAGTGGCTGGCAGATCAGACGTGAACACTGATAACTACTGTTGCCGTGATATAATTGATTAGAAAAAAAATCCCTTCCTTTTCCCGTTTGGCAGTGCGTCGCCCATATCGCCCTATTGAACAGGCCGTCCCTGGTCAGATGGTCTGCTGTGATGGAGCTGAATGACTAGGGTAGACCACAGGAAGCACTGTACAGTACAGTACTGGGTGTGACGCTCAGCAGTCAGAATGGATGGGAGGTTGCTCTAGATAACAGGGGTTTGTAGGGTAGGGCACATGAATAATGCAGTCACTATGGAGCCCCTCTGGCTGACAGTGCAGATGCTCCTCTCTCTCTCTCCTATCTCATCTCTTACACCCAGCCAGCAAGGAGGGAGGGTACTGGGGGTGGAGTTGAGGGGAGGATGGGAGAAAGAGGAACTACATTAGGGGCATTATGTTATGAAAGGACATGTTTGTTTGTGATGGACTTACATGAATCATGAAAGTCTCTGTCCAGTTTGACATTGTGTTTTCATGGTATTGTAAATAAATAAATGAAATAAAATGTATATACAGCACCTTCAGAAAGTATTCAGACCCCTTGACTTTTTCCTACAGCCTTATTCTAAAATTGATTAAATTGTTATTTTTTCCCACATCAATCTATACACAATACCCCATAATGACAAAGCAAAAACAGGTTTTTAGAAATGTTGCCTAATTTATTAAAAATAAAAAACTTAAATATCACATTTAAATAAGTATTCAGACCCTTTACTCAGTACGTTGTTGAAGCACCTTTGGCAGCGATTACAGCATCGAGTCTTCTTGGGTATGACACTACAAGCTTGGCACACCTGTATTTGGGGAGTTTCTCCCATTCTTCTCTGCAGATCCTCTCAAACTGTCAGGTTGGATGGGGAGAGTCGCAGCACAGCTATTTTCAGGTCTCTCCAGAGATGTTCGATCGGGTTCAAGTCCGGGCTCTGGCTGGGCCACTCAAGGACATTCAGAGACTTGTCACGAAGCCACTCCTGCGTTGTCTTGACTGTGTGCTTAGGGTCCTTGTCCTGTTGGAAGGTGAACCTTCGCCCAGTCTGAGGTCCTGAGCGCTCTGGAGTAGGTTTTCATCAAGGATCTCTCTGTACTTTGCTCTGTTCATCTTTCCCTTGATCCTGACTAGTCTCCCAGTCCCTGGCGCTGAAAAACATCCCCACAGCATGATGCTGCCACCACCATGCTTCACCGTAGGGATGGTGCCAGGTTTCCTCCAGACGTGACGCTTGGCATTCAGGCCAAAGAGTTAAATATTGGTTTCATCAGACCAGAGAATCTTGTTCTTCATGGTCTGAGAGTCTTTAGGTGCCTTTTGGCAAACACCAAGCGGGCTGTCATGTACTTTGTACTGAGGAGTGGCTTCCGTCTGGCCACTCTACAATAAGGCCAGATTGGTGGAGTGCTGCAGACATGGTTGTCCTTCTGGAAGGTTCTCCCGTCTCCACTGAGGAACTCTAGAGCTCTGTCAGAGTGACCATCAGGATCTTGAAAAACCCTTGAATGAGTAGGTGTGTCCAAACTTTTGACCTGTAATGTATATATTGTTTTTAAATAATATAATAGTTTAAGTAATAAATCACGTTTTTCCCCACTATGGTAGTGCCCATGAGTGCTACTCTTATTATACAAGACAATGCTTAAATCTAGTAACTTCTTGGGAAGAAAATTGTCTGTAAATTTTTCTTCCCACTCCCTCCCTCCCTCATGCCATGTCTCTTCCTGAATTGACTTCTTATTGTTTAACTCAACCTCCAAAGTATCTCATCCATCACAAAGCCATTCAATACATCACGCTGTATCCTGCTGGGCCCTTTAGTCTTCACCTCAATTACAACTGTAATGCAGCAACCATTAAAGACCACAGCTCACTCACACACTGCTCTCAGAGGCCACATAAACACAGATTGAAACACAAAGACACACATGCACACTCACACAAACAAGCACAAACGCAGACACTCAAGCGCACACACAGACACAGACACACACACACCCACACACACACACACACAAATGTAAAAGTATACATACGTACAGTGCATTCGGAAAGTATTCAGACCCTTTCCGTTTATTCATATTTTGTTTTACGTTGCAGCCTAATTCTAATATATATATATATATATATATATATATTCCTCATCAATCTACATTTTACATTTACATTTTAGTCATTTAGCAGACGCTCTTACACACAATACAGCACAATGACAAAGCAAAAACTGTTTTTTATTTTAAAAAATCAAATGCATTAAAACAAAAAACAGAAATACCTTATGTACATAAGTATTCAGACACTTTGCTATGAGACTCAAAATTGAGCTCAGGTGCATCCTGTTTCCAATGATCATCCTTGAGATGTTTCTACAACTTAATTGGAGTTCACCTGTGGTAAATTCAATTGATTGGACATGATTTGGAAAGGCACACACCTGTCTATATAAGGTCCCACAGTTGACACTGCATGTCAGAGCAAAAACCAAGCCATGAGGTCGAAGGAATTGTCCGTAGAGCTCCGAGACAGGATTGTGTCGAGGCACAGATCTGAGGAAGGGTACCAACAAATGTCTGCAGCATTGAAGGTCCCCAAGAACACAGTGGCCTCCATCATTCTTAAATGTAAGAAGTTTGGAAGCACCAAGACTCTTCCTAGAGCTGGCCGCCCGGCCAAACTGAGCAATCGGGGGAGAAGGGCCACTCCTCAGTAAAAGGCACATGACACCCCAATTGGAGTTTGCCAAAAGGCATCTAAAGGACTTTCAGACAAAACATATTCATGTGTAGACACAAATACACACATGGACAAAACAGCTGTACAGTACATAACAGAGTACATAAACGGTTCTACATGTGTTTGTTTGTGTTTGTGCGTGTTGTGCATAGTGCCACAATAGAGGACCATATCTTTGATTAACTAATCAGCAGTCTGTACTAAGACCAAATAGAAACTATTAACCCCAGCTATTAACATGTTCTCTTTGCAAAGCCTTTAATTTCCCTGTGGACCAGAACCGGGGGCCAAGGGCCCTGTTGAATTGGCTCAATACAGCCCAGGTGGGCAGGTCACCTATTCAATCCATACAAACTAATTTAAGCCTTTAATGAAGCTCTGATTGACTTTGCAGGCTAACACATGTCTGACTCTCTGTCTCTTCAAACACATCAAGTCAGCAAGAGGTGGCCTATATGACCAGCACTACCACCCTGTCTCCTCATCTGGTTTGTATACCTGTCCCTTGTCTCCTCTCCGGATGCCTATAGTTACTTGATTAAGGATATCCTGTTCTCTCTGTAAAATGATACTGTTTTCACCGAGATAAATGTAATGTTACTAGCTAACTGAATTATACATATTACTAAGTAATAGAGATAGAAGAGGATGCCCTGGGTTAGCCATCCGACTGGACTGCTCTTGCATGTTACAGGCCAAGGGTTACAGTGATGGCAGCACTGCACTGCTGCAGGACTCACAGAGGGAGAGAAGCAGAGGGATGCTCCTCTAAACACGTTAGTCCACTGATATATGGCTGAGGCACTGAGGCAGCGGTGCGGTCAGGCTCACGTCATTAAACAGGCCTTCTCAGAGAACGCAGCCGCAATGCGCTCCGAACAGCAGCTACAGTACGCTTGGCTATGAAAAGCCAATTGACATTTACACCTGAGGTAATGTCCTGTTGCACCCTCTACAACCACTGTGATTATTATTTGACCCTGCTCGTCATCTATGAACGTTTGAACATCTTGAAGAACAATCTGGCCTCAATGGCCATGTACTCTTATAATCTCCACCCTGTACAGCCAGAAGAGGACTGGCCACCCCTCAGAGCCTGGTTCCTCTCTAGGTTTCTTCCTAGGTTCCTTTTTCCTAGCCAACGTACTTCTACATCTGCATTGCTTGTTGTTTGGGGTTTTAAGCTGGGTTTCTGTATAGCACTTTGTGACATCTGCTGATGTTAAAAGGGCTTTATAAATACATTTGATTGGTTGATTGATCTACACCATGCTCATGTCACTCACTGATATACTGTTTCCTACACTTTATGTGAAGTGAGAGTGTGGGGCGGTGGAGAAAGGTTCACTCTCACGGGGTAGAGATACTTTAAGACAGGAGAGGAAAGGGAAACAGGGACTAAAAACATTGCTTCCCTTTCTTCATAGTCTTTTTCTGCACATTTCCTTTTATGTAGATTATGAACTATAAATTACCGTTATTCCAAATCATAGAGCGGGTAATTTGTAGTGTAAACTACATCCCAGCAAGTGATGTTAAAGGAGTGAACAAAGACAATACACAACACAACACGGCAAGTTAGCATGCTAGTTCACACCAGACGCGGCCAGCCCTATGCTAACCAACTGTAAGAAAGTGCAGCAGAGCTGTTAAAGGGGTTTGCATGGTCCAATTAACACCAGATGCTAGGCTTTAGCCAACTTACTTGAACAAAGTAATGCACATCTAAGGAGTTAGCATGGTCTAGTTAGCACCAGATGCTAGCCCCTTAGCTCACTCTCTCTGGCCAAGATAAATATGGAGAAATTAGTTCCAGCGTCATGCCCCGGCCACCTCTGCCTCTGTTCCACCGAACAGGTACACCCACACACAACACATACTCTTACAATCACTTACACAGATTAATGCTTGATTGTTGCTTCATAGATATTCTAATCTCAACATGCTGACTGTACAGAATAGTCCCTACCCATCCCATTGACACCAATTCATCACTTACATTTTAGTCATTTAGCAGGCATTCATCTTAAGATAGCTAGGTGGGACAACCACATATCTCAGTCATAGTAAGTATATATTTCTGAATAAAGTAGCCATCAGCAAAGTCAGTGCTAATAGGAAAAAAAGTTAAGTGCGAGTGTTAGTTCACGAAAGGCAAGGGTGTTAGTTCATAAAAATACATACCAGTGGCGGTCGGTGCCATTTAAGATGAGGGAAGACGATTTGCTTTTTATGAGCATTACCTTATTTCTATTACAGCATATTGGATGACTGTCATTCATATTGCATTCACCCAGCTCAATGTAACATCTATAGATTTAGGCTACTACATGATACTCAAAATAATACTAAGCTATATGGAATTATTTTAAGAAGGTCATACCAAGGATCATTTTGCTATTTTGAATTTTAAGACCCCTTGAAGTATCAGCAAAAAATATTGAACTAATATTTGATGAACAATTATTTTTGGCCTTACTGCTATTAACCTGTACAAATGCATTGAATAACATATTCACTACATGGAACAACAGATAGTCCCCAAAAAACATCTAAAAGAAGTTTGCTCTGAAGTGTCTATCCTATATCTGTGAGATATAAGAAATATTTTTGTCACTAAATAGTCTCCATATATACTTCAATAGAATGTTTTGACTGGTAACGGCGACCTTCAGACGTGTCTTGTGAGGCCTGTGGACGTCCTAGAGCAAAATATGTACATGTACATGTTCATGAGAGTCTCCCCTTTACACAGAGGGTCATATTAGTGTGTGGCAAAAACTGTTTGGATGCTACAAACAGAAGTTGGCAAATCGGCTGTACCAACTTCAGATGAGTCCCAAGACGCTTGTGGGTGTCGTAGCAAAACGTAGAACACCATAGTTTTCGTGAGAGTCTCATAGAGGGGTCATAATAGTTTGTAGGCCAAACTGTTTGGATGCTTCAGACGGTTATGTGCTTATTAATTTTCTGCGGGGGCGTGGACATAGGGGGTTAATCAGCTTCTTAATATGCCACACCCGTCAGGTGGATAGATTATCTTGGCAAAGGATTAATGCTCACTAACAGGGATGTAAACAAATGTGTGCACAACATTTGAGAGAAATAAGCTTTTTGTGAGTATGGAACACTTCTGGGATCTTTTATTTCAGCACATGAAACATGGGACCATCACTTTACATGTTGCGTTTATATTTTCAGTGTAGTATAGGTGTATCTAAAAAGGATAACTTTTTTAATGTTTCACTGAGGATGGTCCTCCCCTTAAATTAGAGTTCCATCATCTCTTACACACACACCTCTTCCTCTCTCAGGAGCTTTATGCTAAGTAAACATATTCTTACGCATCACTATCTTTTATTTTGTACTGTGCTGGAGATGTTGCTTCTCATCTCAAAGATATAGTACACCATAATGAAAAGAAGATACACTACACACCTCAAATCTTAAGATACCTAAACTCACTTCTTTCTAGTCTAGTAGACCCGTCCCTCACTGGTTTTACACCCTAGCTCTTTAGTGGGTGGCTAGCTCACACAGTGACAACATTGCCATTGACGACTAGGTCCCCTGACATTTGAAAGTGCACAGTGGCCCAGCCAAGTTCACTCACCTTTGACCTCGTTTCTCAACACAGGCTTTACACAGGCTTGACAGTTGGGAGGTGGAGGAGGATTAGTACATGAGAGGGGTGTCTGTTGACTGTCTACACCCTTTCTCCACGCTCATGCCACCCTGTCCCCACACCTTCCCAGGACACTCAGGTAGGCATGGCATGGCATGGGGCTGGGGAGGCTGGAAGGCAGCAGGTTGGGAGCTGTCAGTGTGAGAAAGCGGGACCTATGATTAATGAGAGCTGGCTGGATGCCAAATACCCATTCATACATTCCATTCAGCAGTTCTGCTACGGTCTAACCACAACCATAATCTCACAATGGCACTTACCATAAGTGTGTTGAATGAGTATTGAACAAACCACTAACTCCATCTCACCACAATCTAATACAGCACTGCATGATCAGTGACTTCAAACACCGCAATGTCTGCCATATCAACCACATCTTCACTGAACACTAAGTCCACACACACCATCACAATGCGCAATACATTGTGTGCAAGCCAAGACATCTGACCACTCCAGGCGTTTATCCTATCCATCTGTTTGTCTGTCTGGCTGGCTATCTGTCTGGGACAATGAGGCCTTATTGATTGACGATTGTCTGTCTGTCTGGCTACTCTTCTAGCCAGAGGAGTGTACAGACAGAGAGGGGAGGGGGTGAGTGGGTGGGGGATCTGTTTGTGAATTATTTATACCAATCAACACCCTCGCACCCCCCTCCCCCCCCACCACCCTCGCTCCCCCACTGCACCTTACCCCTCCTCTCGCAACACATGATCATTAATGTGATTCTGTCAGTCATTATAGCTACTCCTAACCCTATCAGGAGCCAGTCATTCCCATTAAAGCCATCTGCAGGGGGTTGTGGATGTGGGGGGTCAGTGGGGCATTTGTGGGTGCTATAATGCTGTAACTGAAATAGCGTTCAGCTGCAGTGTTGGAGCAGGCAGTGGGGCGGCTGGGAGGTGGGAGGACGGCTGACTGGGTGTTGCTGACATCGACAGCAAGTGATGATTGTTATTAAAATAATCCCTGGCTGTGCTGACAAAACAGCAGGAGCCTGCCGACACCGTGCCGACACTGTGTAACAGTGTCAGAAACACACTTTGTCACACTGTCAGAAACACACTGTGTGCTCTTCAGACCTGATCCACCTGCCGTTGAAGGCAAAATGAGACTAAAGTGGTTTCTCAGGCGGCACAGGAACTAACACCTCATCGTAATACTGCTCTTTAGTCAACTACTCAAAAAGTCTAAATAAAATGTAATCTACATTCACATTAACCAACAATTGTATGCGTGAGAGCCCCCAAAAAGATGGCTTAAAGACACCCATTGAGTGGGAGACAACTCCTCATCAGTCTGTTTCACACCCAAAGACAACCTTCCCAGTCAGCACCTGCTATCATTTCCTGTGTTAAGACATGGAGGGAGTCATCATCGAGATAACTATCTGATTAGCATCTCAGTTAGAGCTTTCTCACTACGGGCAAGTCAGAAATGTATCTGAGAAGTGAGTGTGGATTTTTTAAAACGAGAATGTAGGCTAGCATTGAGGTCTAATGGGACTAATGTATCTGCATTTTTAAAAGGGGGTGGGGTTGAGGTCAGGGCTAAGGTTGGGGGGCTTGAAAGGGCGTCAGAGTTTTGAAAAAGGCCAGGCCAAGGTAAAGTATTCCGCTTTTGCTGTCTCTAACACAATTAGATGAAATCCCATAGCTATCCTCTTTTCTTACCCACTAGGGCTCCCGAGTGGCACAGCGGTCTAAGGCACTGCATCTCAGTGCTTGAGGCGTCACTACAGACCCCCTGGTTCGATTCCAGGCTGTATCACAACTGGCTGTGATTGGGAGTCCCATAGGGCAGCGCACAATTGGCCAAGCGTCGTCCAGGTTTGGCCGGTGTAGGCTGTCATGTAAATAATAATTTGTTCTTAACTGACTTGCCTAGTTAAATAAAGGCAAAATAAAAACTAACCCAACATGATTTAAAATACACTACATGACCAAAAGTATGTGGACACCGGCTTGTCGAACATCTCATTCCAAAATCATGGGCATTGATACAGAGTTGGTCTCCCCTTTGCTGCTATAACAGCCTCAACTCTTCTGGGAAGGCATTCTAATAGATGTTGGAACATTGCTGCGGGGACTTGCTTCCATTCAGCCACAAGAGCATTACTGAGGTCGGGCACTGATGTTGGGCGATTAGGCCTGGCTCGCAGTCGCCATTCCAATTCATCCCAAAGGTGTTCGATGGGGTTGAGGTCAGGGCTCTGTGCAGGCCAGTCAAGTTCTTCCACACCGATCTCGACAAAACATTTCTGTATGGACCTTGCTTTGTGCACGGGGGCACTGTCATGCTAAAACAGGAAAGGGCCTTCCCCAAACTGTTGCCACAAAGAAACATCTAGAATGTCACGGTATGCTGTAGCGTTAAGATTTCTCTTCACTGGAACTAAGGGGCCTAGCCCGAACCATGAAAAACAGCCCCAGACCACTATTCCTCCTCCACCAAACTTTACAAATGGCACTATGCATTCGGGCAGGTAGCGTTCTCCTGGCATCTGCCAAACCCAGATTCGTCCATTGGACTGCTAGATGGTGAAACGTGATTCATCACTCCAGGGAACGCATTTCCATTGCTCCAGAGTCCAATGGCGGCAAGCTTTACACCACTCCAGCCGACGCTTGGCATTACGCATGGTGATCTTAGGCTTGTGTGCAGCTGGTCGGTCATGGAAACCTATTTCATGAAGCTCCCGACGAAGAGTTATTGTGCTGACGTTGCTTCCAGAGGCACTTTGGAACTCGATAGTGAGTGTTGCAACTGAGGACGGACGATTTTTACGCGCTACGATCTTCAGCACTCGCCGGTCCCGTTCTGTGAGCTTGTGTGGCCTACCACTTCGCGGCTGAGCCGTTGTTGCTCCTAAACGTTTCCACTTCACAATAACAGCACTTACAGTTGACCGGGGCAGCTCTAGCAGGGCAGAAATTTGACAAACTGACTTGTTGGAAAGTTGCCATTCTATGACGGTGCTACTTTGAAAGTCCTTGAGCTATTCAATAAAGCCATTCTATTGCCAATGTTTGTCTATGGAGATTGCATGGCTGTGTGCTCGATATTATACACCTGTCAGCAACGGGTGTGGTAGAAGTAGCTGAATCCACTAATTTGAAGGGGTGTCCACATACTTTTATATATATCGTGTATGTACCATATAGAGATGTATTTAATCCGCAACATGTAATTGTTTTCATTCCTCATCCTCCCATGGCATCCCATTTAAAAACTAAACAATACAATGCCAAGCCAGCACATCCCCCTCCTACTCACACACTCTTCCCTCCCACCACACACTCACTCTCACACACACAGCTGTCTAGCTGGAGAACTTATGTGTGTGTCTCATATCCTGCGGCTCTTCACCCATAATCCTTTCCCAGGACAGCAGGGCAGTATTGATTACAAACCAGGCAGAGGAAATAGCAGGAGGAGGAGGAGGAGAGTACGGAGGGATAAAGGATAGAAGGGGAGGATCCCCCCCATGTGATAGGGAAAGGAGTTAGGAAGGAGAGAGCGGGGAGAGAGGGCATGGGATGCACAAAGAGACAAAGAGTTTTCAGGTTTTGTCTTCATCCAGCAGCTGTCGGGTTTGAGTGAGAGGGGTGTCATCCCGGGTGCTCCTTCAGTCTCACATCGGCTGGCTCATACCAAACACAAATCCACCAGTGTAAAGATCAGCATGCGTCATAACAGGACCATACCAACAATACTTAATCACTGACCCCAGGTCACCGACAGACAGCAAGGCAGATGCCTGATGACAGATGTAAGGGAGGAAAACATTGAAGGAAACTCCCCCCCCCCTCTCCTCACCTCACTGAAAAACACACTGCAAACCACCAGTGTATAATATATGGGAATGAATGTGGATATTTATGTAGCTACAGTATGTGTGTAGCACAGCTACATTTATAGACCATTCATATTTTGTGCATTGTTTCTCAGTTGTCTGCTATGAGTGTGCAGAATGTATGTGCAGTGTGGTGTGTTCATGGCAAGGAACCAGTTCAGTTTAGCACATATTGGAGATGTGAACAGTCCAGTGAATATTCAACCCCCCTCCCAATCCAATACATTTTAAGAAAGTTGAAGCTCATTTACTGAAAGCTAAAATGACCCCAGCCATTATAACATTGGCAGCTGTAGGTTCATTCACCTCAGTCGATCTACAAACGCACAGCTTATTAGCTATAATTAGCTGCTACACATTAACTCACATTAACTCAGCACCGGGATTAAAAACTATAATTGAATATGTACAGAGGGATCTGTTAGCAGAAAAACATATTTTATTAACAAAAGGTAAACAAATAAGTTTGTTTTACAGATTTCTTTTGTGTGCAGTTTTACAGCTAATTTCCTGCAATTCTACAAATGTTGCCATGACTTATGACATGTTAACATGATATCTGAGTGAGAGTGACTAACAAATTCATTGGGGCCCTCTGGAAGTTAGGGGCCCCTGGGCACGTGCCCTGCGTTCCCGGTTGATAATTCGGCCATGATTAATATATATATATTTTTAATGGGTTTTATAGTAAAGACGTAATTTAACTGTAAAAATGTTTTACCTTTAATGTGCCATGAACACAACCTGTCATGATGTTTCCATATGATTGTCAAACAAATCACAACAAAAGTTAGGTTACCTTCGCACGTTCATCCAAAATAATTCCAGCATCCGAACAGCGCACTGTGTACCCGCCAACGCTCCTTCAATTCGCAAGTGGCTGAAACTATCTCACCGGAGAAAGTATCAGAGCGAGTGAAACAGCAGCCCTGACATGCCACATTCGTTTTGGCCGTACAGCATCAGATACATGGGCTACACATACATGTCCTCTGCCTCTACAACGATTATCAGCAGCAAAGAATTGCGTATTGTATCCCCTTAGAGCAGGGCTCTCCAACCCTGTTCCTGGAGAGCTACCGTCCTGTAGGTTCTCACTCCAATCCTAATCTAGGTCACTTGATTCTAATAATTAGCTTGTTGATAAGCTGAATCAGGTTTGTCATAACTGGGTTTGGAGTGAAAACCTACACGAGGGTAGCTCTCCGGGAACAGGGTTGGAGTGCCCTGCCCTAGAGTCTAAGGCCCCGGGGCTGGCCTCGTCGAAAACCAGGCTTCCCTAATACAGGTAAGCCTGGGGAAGTTCATGGCAGAAAAATAGATAAATAGGGGAGGAGACCCTGTGTAAATCAGTGACGCCTCGCTACATGTCAAACCAATAAAATGCCTTGCTTGGGCGGAGCTCCAATAGTGCTCACTAGATTAGTGTCGTAGGTGCAACAGTGTGTGATGATTCTTTTTACAGTCTATGGTGATGATGGCAGGGAAATTGCTGATTAAAACCCCATCAAAAATACAGTATGTTGATGTATGTCAATTTTGTGTGTAGAGCACACTTCTGACAAAACAGAATGTTGTTCCATTTTCTGCAATGTTGCAAACTAGCATATGGAACAACTCTCTGCAAAATGTGTCCTTGCTGGTCTGAAAACAGTGACGAACAGAACACATAGCACCAACGGGCATGTGGGGAGGAGGGTTCTTGAAATGTAACATCAAATCAAAATCTTGCCACTGGGAACCAGCGGACCATTCAAACAGTTTCTGCACAAAAAAAAATATCCAGACCTCCAAGGGAGGTGTGACAGCGATGTGATTTTGAAGGTATGGCAACGCGAGACTACTAGTAAGCTAACCTATGGAATCGTTTTAAGATGGTCATACCAAGGATAATTTAGCTATTTGACTTTGAATTTTAGGACCCCTGTAGGTATAAAAAATATACATTAAAAAAACATTATGATGAAACATTGAATTTGGCCGTGCTGCTATTAGCCCATATAAATGCACTGAATAACAGATTCATACATGGAAAAACAGATAGTCAAACATTTTATTAAAAGGAAGCATGTTTTGAAGTGTCTGTCCTATATCTGAGATATATAAGAAAGCTCTGGTAACGGGTTACCTTCAGATGAGTCAAATCAAATCAAGCTTTATCTATATAGCACATTTCAAACATGAATGCAATGCGCTTCACAGGAAAAAACTGAAATAAAAATCAATGAAAATATAAACAGAAATATTTACTACACAACAAACATAAGGGGATAACAAACAAAATAATAACAAAAACTGACAGACCAAAAAAGCACCCTAAGGAAAAGCAAAGCTAAAAAGGTGTGTTTTAAGATCTCTTTTAAAATATGTCCACAGTTTCGGCCCCCCTCATGTTCTCTGGTAGGCTAATCCAGAGGCAGGGGGCATAGTAACTCAAGGCTGCCTCTCCATGCCTCTTGGTCCTAGGCTTTGGGACAGTTAAAAGGCCAGTGTGCCAGAGGACATGATGGACCTACTGTGTACATACCCAGTGCATTCATGGCCCTGTGTAGCTCTGTTGGTAGAGCATGGCGCTTGCAACGCCAGGGTTGTGGGTTTGTTTCCCACGGGGGGCCATTATGGAGAAAAAAAAATGATGCACTCCCTAACTGCAAGTCACTCTGGATAAGAGCGTCTGCTAAATGACTAAAATGTAAATGTAAATTCAGAAAGCATTCAGACACCTTGACTATTTCCACATTATGTTACGTTATAGCCTTATTCTAAAATTGATTAAATAGTTATTTCCCCTTATCAATCTACACACAATACTCCATAATGACAAAGCAAAAACAGGTTTTTAGAAAGTTCTGTAAATGTATTAAAAATAAAAAACTGAAATATCACATTTACATATGTATTCAGACCCTTTACTCAGTACTTTGTTGAAGCACCTTTGGCAGCGATTACAGCCTCGAGTCTTCTTGGGTATGACGCTACAAGCTTGGCACACCTGTATTTGGGGAGTTTCTCCCATTCTTCTCTGCAGATCGTCTCAAGCTCTGCCAGGTTTGATGGGGAGCGTCGCTGCACAGCTATTTGCAGGTCTCTCCAGAGATGTTCGATCGGGTTCAAGTCCGGCTCAAGTACATTCAGAGACTTGTCCCGAAGAAACTCCTGGGTTGTCTTGGCTGTGTGCTCAGGGTCATTGTCCTGTTGGAATGTGAACCTTCACCCCAGTCTGAAGACCTGAGCGTTCTGGAGCAGGTTTTCATCAAGGATCTCTCTGTACTTTGCTCCGTTCATCATTCCCTCGATCCTGACTAGTCTCCCAGTCCCTGCCGCTGAAAAACATCCCCACAGCATGATGCTGCCAGCACCATGCTTCACCGTAAGGATGTTGCTAGGTTTCCTTCAGACGTGACGCTTGGCATTCAGGCCAAAGAGTTCAATCTTGGTTTCATCACCAGAGAATCTTGTTTCTCATGCATGGTCTGAAAGTCCTTTAGGTGCCTTTTGGCAAATTCCAAGCGGGCTGTCATGTGCCTTTTACTGAGGAGTGGCTTCTGTCTGGCCACACTACCATAAAGGCCTGATTGGTGGAGTGCTGCAGAGATGGTTGTACTTCTGGAAGGTTCTGCCATCTCCACAGAGGAACTCTGGCGCTCTGACCACCTCACTGACCAAGGCCCTTCTCCCCCGATTGCTCAGTTTGGCCGGGCGGCCAGCTCTAGGAAGAATCTTGGTGGTTCCAAACTTCTTCCATTTAAGAATAATGGAGGCCACTGTGTTCTTGTGGACCTTCAATGCTGCAGACATTTGTTGGTACCCTTCCCCAGATCTGTGCCTCAACACGATCCTGTCTCGGAGCGCTATCGACAATTCCTTCGACCTCATGGCTTGGTTTTTGCACTGACATGCACTGTCAACTATGGGACCATTTATAGACAGGTGGGTGCCTTTCCAAATCATGTCCAATCAATGGAATTTACCACCGGTGGACTCCAATCATGTTGTAGAGACATCTCAAGGATGATCAATGGAAACAGGATAAAACTGAGCTCAATTTCGAGTCTCATAGCAAAGGGTCTGAATACTTATGTAAATAAGGTATTTCTGTTTTTTTATAAATTAGCAAAAAATTCTAAACCTTTTTTTCGCTTGTCATTATGGGGTATTGTGTGTAGATTGATTCACATATGTTTTTATTTAATACATTTTAGAATAAGGCTGTAACGTAACAAAATGTGGAAGAAGAGAAGGGGTCTGAATACTTTCCGAATGCACTGTATGTCAATAGAAAGCACCTTGGTAATAACCAGATCGAGAGTATGGCTGCGGTTATGGGTGGACACAGTAACATGTTGGATAAAGTCCATAGAGCTAAAATATGCATAAATTCAATGGCCTTGGAGGCAGTCTCTTTGTCAAAATGAATATTAAAATCGCCCAACATAGTTCTCAAGGTCAATAGACAATAGTTCAGAGAAATCAGTAAAGAAAGTGGGGCAGTGCTTTGGTGGCCTACAATATACAGGGTTATATAGCACTGGTGGCTGACATTTAAACAGTATAGCATGATGCTCAAAAGACCCAAAGGTACCAAATGAAATGTCCTTACAGCTGAGAGCATTAGTAAAAATAGAGGCTGTCCCCCCACCCCTTTTCTGATAGAGCATGAAAAGCTATTGTCTGGGTGGAGGCTTCAATAAGAGCGGCACTACTGTCTGAAGACAGCCAATGCTTCAGTGAGAAACATGCAATCAACTTCGCGCTCAGTAATTAGGTCATTGCTAGTCATTGCTCTAACATTTAGAGACTCCTGAGTGGCGCAGTGGTCTAAGGCACTGCATCGCAGTGCTAACTGTGCCACTAGAGATCCTGGTTCGAATCCAGTCGCAGCCGGCCGCGACCGGGAGACTCATGGGCGGCGCACAATTGGTCCAGGGTAGGGGAGGGAATGGCCGGCAGGGATGTAGCTCAGTTGATAGAGCATGGTGTTTGCAACGCCAGGGTTGTGGGTTCAATTCCCACGGGGGGCCAGTATAAAAAAAATATGTATTCACTAACTGTAAGTCGCTCTGGATAAGAGCGTCTGCTAAATGACTAAAATGTAATTTAAAAGAGCCATAGTAAATGAGTGTGGGCCACTCTGCCCCTGGGCATCTGCCTCGAGGTAACCGATGGAATAACAACCAAATTATTAACGTTACAAAGTTTTTTAACAGTCTCCAATCTATCAGAATGGTAGGATATGACTGTTTGTATAAACTCAGTAGAAGGCGGAGTTAGAGGAACATAAATTAGGCTACTCACAATAACCATAGTGCCATTTCTACGGGAGTTGACGGGGGTCGTATAACAAAACGGAGAACACCATCGTGAGAGACTCATCTTAACCATTATCATATTAATTTGTAGGCCAAACCGTTCTAACACTAAATACATTTTCGTGAGAAGACCGATTTTCGAGATGTCTCAGTCTGACAAACACCGCTGTAGCTCTGCCACCTTCCATCGCAGATGCAAAAGGCCGACATACAGTATGCGGATGCGGTGGATTGAAACGCAGCCCATGCAAAAAAACTGATATCTCTCGCTTAAACAAACAGATGTTTTTTTTTTATTATGCCTCGAGCGAAGCATGGGGGGCTTTAAATGTATTCTTTTTATTTTTACTTTTATGCCCAGCTCATGAGGCCCCTTGATGATGTGAGGCCTGACACAAATTGCATCTTCTGCTTAATGGTAAGTCCTCCAGTGACTAACTAGACTAATTGACCAATATATATATATTTTGTCTGACATGGGCTAATTGAGTGACTGTCTATGAGTGACATATATCAAGAGAAAAACTGCTGATGCACAACCAAGTTTTGAAATTGCACCTTGTGTATTCTACTATTCTAACTCTCAACAGTAAGTGGAGACCCCGACTGAGTTCCTTAAAAAATAATTTGAAAAACGTACAGAGGTCCGGTCCTCCGTGTCCTCATATTTAGCTACAGTCCTGCCCTACCCACACACAGTCACAAGAAAATTAAACACCTCATTTAACATCAACCCCTCCCATCCCAGAGGCCACATTAACTTCCCAGCAGGGGGCAGAGAGAGTGTACAACGTCAAAAACAAATCAAAGAACAATCTAGAGACTTCATCCATTTCTCATGATTTTTTTTCATTTAGCCTCTTAGGACCCCAGTAATGGTAATCAATGGATCAAGCTGCTGTCACACCGTTAAGACCTATAGGGACCACTATATAGAGCCCCTATAGGTCTATAAACTCACACACACACACACGCGCGTGCAAACGCATGCACACGCGCACATGTGGGCACACGCACACACACACACTAACACTAAATAATGCCTTTATTCAACACAGAAGTGTTCTCTGCAATTATTATCTATAATTATGCTTCTTCCTAACTTAAATTTATGACTGTAACATTATCATCCACAAAATATGTGCTACTGCTATCATATTTATGGTCATATCATCGAGTTTACAATAACAGTATCATTAAAACACATACACAAAGGCAACACAGCTCGGACAATGGGGCACTCTATCTTTCCAATTTCATGGCACTCATCATTAACATAAAGAATTGTGGGTGGGACTTACATGCTACTTCTAATGATGCATTTCTGCTCACTGCCTCCCCCAGGTAGTTACGGGCCACACACACGTAGCTGCCGTCATCTGGCTTGCTGCGTCGGCCGTGGACGATGCGCAGGAAGAAGAGGGAGCCGCTGGGCAGCAGCATGCGGTGGGATCGGGGGTTGTCCCGGTCTGTCTCCACCCGCTCCCCGTCCTTGTACCACTCCACCGTGGGGGCGGGACGCCCCTCCGCCTTGCAGTTGAGGGTGGCCGGCTCCCCCTTGGACACGATGAGGTCAGAGGGGTGCTCCACGATCCGAGGAGGGGAGTCATCCTGACGCAGACGAGATCCTGGGAGGACAGGAGTGGAGAAAAATGATTAGCAACACATATGCCAACATAAGATATGTTCAGTAATACCAACTGACAATATCGATAAGGCCGGATTGATGTGTAAAATATACAGGGAGAAAGTCTGAGAGAAAGCCTATTAATGAGTGCCAGGCCCTGACAGGCAGCACACACACCATGTCACTACACAGAATCGAGCCGCAATATCTACGCTGACAGACAGAAGCCAGAGAGTCAATATGGCTAATTAGCTTTTTCATTTACACATTCCGTCAAGTGCTCTGTTCCTCTTAGATGCTGCTGGGTGGTGAGTGTTGTACGTCGGTTTCTATTTCTAAGCGTGTCTTCAGATATGCACGTGATATAGAAAAGCATATCAACATGTATGTGTGTCTTCTGTTCCTCTTTGACAGATGCAGACTTTTGCAGTCAGTGTGAATGTGGAGTCTGTTTCTCTGTCCCTCTCACAGGGTTTGATGTCACCGTGAACAAGTCAACAGGAACGCATTCCTGTCGTGTGTCAGCTGGAAGTGGAGGAAAAGCAACCCAAACATGCTGGGGAAAGGAGAGGAAGCAGCAAGTGTTTGATGCCATTACCAAACGCTAGCTCCCACACTGCCTCCAGCCCTGCCTAGTACCCACAACCCTCCTCTTCTCCCCTTGTCTGTGTCGGCGACGCAGCGAGGCATCACAACACAACATTACTCATACGGAGACAAATGGGATATGACAAACACTACTCTGTTTTTCTGTGTAAGGATGGGAGTAAGCACTTAAGAGGGTAACCTGGGAGAGAGCTATAGTGTTCAGTTCGATAACGAGACTAACTGAGCCATGACATAAATATGTTTTAGTAATGGGTTTAGTTTTCTGGATGTGTTGCTCTTTCAAGTCTACACACCTCTCTTTGATGGGACATCTGCTAAAAACGCACAAAATAAGTCAATTTCCACCTTCCCAAATCCATCAGACTCTAAAGCCATGTGACTGGCAGGCTCCCTCCGTGCTAACCTGAGCGAAGCTGCCAGCCACTGTTCTCCCTGGGATGCCACACTCCAAAACGCCCCTCTCAGATGATTACCAATACCCAGCCCACTCAAGTGTGCCGACTCCCTGCCCGTCTGACTTACTCTCACTCCCCCTCCCTTCCCCACACCCACCCCCACCTAGTGTTTAATGGCCCTAATGGCCGCTGGCTGGATCCATTCAACTACAACCACAGTTATAAATTCATACATAACCAAAGATCTCCGTCCTCCAAAAAGCTTCTCATTTCATTAGTCCCTTCAGTGAGCCTGTTCATGGAACTGCCCACGCAATTCATGCACTCAGTTTCACCCAGGTCCTGAGAGCAGTACAGAAACTGAAACAGACTAATGCTAATTTCAGCCACCCAGGGCTTACTCTATTACGGCCCTGCATATGAGCAGTGGTTTTTATCCCTGAATAAACTAGTCTTAAAGGTCTTCCGACAACTTAACATTTCTGAGATAAGGTTTCCCCATAGAGCAGCTATGGTCTTCCAAACTCATTACTCTCTACCTTATCTTGCTCTCTCTGAGGTAAAACTGTACGCCCAGGCGACAGCAGAAATGTCATGGCTACTCTTGACTAGGATTTAGCTGCACTCTGGCTAAACAAAAACATATGAAAACAGCATCTCCCTCTGCACTTTAACTTTGTCCATATCAACTGTCACATCCATTTCAGCTGACATCCCTCTCCTACTGTACATAGCTGTTGGCTGGAATATTCATAAAGGGAAGTGTACTGAGAGAAACAAGTCAGTCAGAATAGTTATGTAATACCATCACAAACCACTGATATTATCAACACGCTGTACTAATATTGACAAATCATAATGTCCCTTGGAATTACAGTGGAATTACAATTATACTTTTAAATGCATGTAAAATGAATGTATTTGAATTGCTGATTGGTGAATTGCACTGTGCACATACAGAGTTTGCCCAATGTGCACTTATCAGGAATTGACTGAATATTGACCATCTTGGACTCTCCCATCACAGCAGAGGATGATAGTGTCTTTCAATCAAATCAAATCAAATGTTATTTGCCACATGCGCCGAATACAACAGGTGTAAATCTTTGTCCAATACGAGGTGAGTAATCGCTGTCCTGATATCCAGAAGCTCTTTTTGGTCATAACAGACGGTGGCAGAAACGTTATGAACAGAATAAATTACAAATAATGGCAAAAAACACACACAACAGTAGAATTGGTTAGAGGGCTGTAAAACGGCAGCCATCTTCTCCGGCGCCATTCAGTAGAATGGCGCCTTTCTCTGTGACTTGGCATTGTCTCATAATTCTTCTGTTTAATCTCAGGCTTACTTTCATTAACACAGCGCTGCCAAGACCTTGCTAATTTAATCACCCACAGACAGTCAAATGGCCTTGTGCCTAAAACCCTCTGCGAACCCCACCATGTCACCCTCTTTCACACACAACACTAACACACATGCATAGGCAGTACACAACCGCAAAACCAACTTGACAAAGTTATATAGCAAAGAGTGAAAAATCGATGAGGAGAGTGAGTGTGTGTGAAAGAGAGAGAGAGAGAGAGAGAGAGAGAGAGAGAGAGAGAGAGAGAGAGAGAGAGAGAGAGAAAGAGAGAGAAAGACAGAGAGAGAGAGAGAAAGAGAGCGTGAGAGAGAGCTACTGTTACTAATGCACAATAAAATACTCATACTAACGCACAGTATAACACCTGCTTCCCAATTGTACAGGTCCAGTAGTTGAATGAAAGCCCTGTAAGTGCGGTTAAGAGCGCTGGGACAGTAACTGAAAGGTCGCTGGTTCGAATCCCCGAGCCAACTAGGTGAAAAATCTGTTGATGTGCCCTTGAGAAAGGCACTTAACCCTAGTTGCTCTGGATAAGAGAGTTTGCTAAATGACTCAAATGTAAATGTAGTAGAATATAAGCAATGGAGCGGGGCACATATGGTAGTCAACAGCCATAGGGACGGCACCAACCCCCTCTCTCAGCAAATTAATGCTTTCAATGTGGACATGGTCATCAAAAACAGCTGAATATCCAGTGGGGGACAACACAGTGCCATTGGCCTGGAGAGCCCATATTGACCAAGACAGGTAGCTCAACTGTTATGAGTGCTGTGTCCTCACCAGTGATGGTGCTCAAGGGACATACAGTATGTACAGTATGTCCTGTGACCAGTGGACACAGTGTCCATATATTACAGTCCGAAACAAGTCACAGGACTATAAGATAATTCAGAATAATAGTCTCCATGACAAGTTTTGGGACTTTTCAGACAAAGTTCCACCAGCTGCATAGCAGAACCCAAATCATCTGGGTCTAACACAAGCCTTCTGATGTTCAGGGTCGAACTGTATATATCCACCAACTCCACCCCATTTTTTTTTCTTCTTTACATTTCATACACACCATTGATGTCCCTCTAAAGTTTCAGTCTTAAAAGAAAAATCCACTCAAAAACTATATTTTTTTCAGTCCACAGTCCCAAAATGTTTTGCATGTCAGCTGTCATGTTTTCAAGATATTGGATTTTCAAGAAGTAAAGTGTCACTTGCCACATGTGTTTTGCATCATTTGATGCATTTTGCATCATCCTGATGATGTAGCAAGTGACACCATGCCTCTTGAAAGTCCAATATCTTAAAAACTTGACTGCTGACATGCAAAACATTTTGGGACTGTATTAACAGTGGACTAAGGAAAAAAAATACCAAAAGATAGTTTTTGAGGGGATTTTTCCTTTAAGACTGTGAAACTTTAGGACATCAATGGTGTCTTTGAAATATAAAGAACAAAAAGAAAATGGGGTGACAGCGTATTATTAACAAAAGAAAGATGACAATACAAGTGAAAGCTGCTGCCTATGGAATATGTGAGTCACCTATGGGTAATTCACACAAAACAGTGCTGAATATCATTAAATTGAAACCGAATAAATGGTACATTCAATTATCAGCCAAGGGTAAAATTAAAATTTTCAAATCCTCCCTAATGATAGACTTACATCAATTAGGAACATGTAATTGAGGAACGATTTCATTAATCAGGAACCCCTAAACAAGCATATGTTTCGAATTGCAATACATGATTAATTATTATGATAGTTAATCAAATTTCAACGAATATAATCGATAAAATAACACATTGACAATCCGTTGCTCATAAAATAGTCTGGTGCTTCAAAGCCAAGTTGAAAGGATCAACCCCTGCATGTTGAGACACATTCAGCGAGCAAAGAGAGACCACATGTGTGCACCCCTTTTCACCTGCTTTCCCCAACGTTTTCAAATTAGGAATAGAAGGAACAATTCAGGCAAAATACAGTTGCTACTGCAGGTGCTCTAATCAAACGCGGGGTTGTTCGATGTTTTAGCTGGGGTACCCACACTTAGGCTACGTGGAAATGTAAAACGAAAAACAGGAAAAAACTATGTTTGTATTATAAAGTTAATTGTGGTGACCAAATCAAATGTTCCAGGACTTACCGTTGACTTGGGTGTGCAATAGTCCATAGAAAAATAAAAACCGTAGTAGACCCATTCTGGCATAGTAACCGTCCACCGTTTATTAGCGCAAAACTCGTCAGCTAGACTTCTTTACCTTGCCGATTGTGCGACTCTGTAGTTTTGGTTCTGAACACATAAACTGTTGAATTTTAATACAACGAAATCATTCACGAGACGACTTCATGTTTTCTCACCAAGAGCGCACCGGATGGGTAGCCTACTTCTCCACACATATCATTTGGAGGTGTCTCATCACGCAGACACCAACCACAGAGCAACGATGTGCTCGCCTCATAACATCGCCCCGACCTGCTCCCAGAGCCTATTTCATGCAATGATCCGTCCAGCTAAAAGTGTCGAAAACGAAGCCATTAGGCTACTCAATATAGAATATACATGGTCAGAATAACCATCATTTTGAAAATGTCACTCCGACTGAATACGCGCAGTTCAGTAACCAACAGGCGGGACTGTTGTGAGCCAACAGTGGTGGACTGTGTTGGTGGTTTTAGACCGAGGTGAAACGCTGCACAGTTACAGCCCCCTTCCTCGTGGAACTGTACACTGGTAGGCTACAGTAGTAGTGGGCTACAGAAACGCGGATGCGCAGACTTGCGTCAAACCATCTCAGAATGTGCAAGAGGTTGCACCTATGCGCTGATCTGAGGTCAGTTTGGGTTTAGATTAGAGGGGCAAACTAGTCCTAGATCTGAACTGTCGACATAGCTACAGAGCGCTGTGTAAACCACATACAAATCACATAACCACATTTGGCTATGACAATATTTATTGGCAAGATTTGCCCATAGAAATGTTGTTTGGGTTTGGTGTTTAAATTGCTATGCAATTGGTATGCATTTTATTAGCAAATGAAGGCAATTAATGACATTGCTCTGTGCGCGTTATAACATCTGGAGTACGCTAAACAGCCATGTACAATAAAGTAGCGTCCTCTATCGACGACATGGTTATCTCATATATCTCCTCTGGCATAAACAGAATGTGACTGCAAAGGGTTTTTTACCTATATGGCAATTCCCTCAGTGAATATCAATGACAAATTGACTGCTAATAGCCCATGGCACGTACTGTATACTGCCAGCAGTCGATTCCGATTCTACTGATGATAATTTAATTTGCCCAGTGGACAGGTTTGAAATGTACAGTCACTTTTTGGTTATTCACTTTACTGTAAAGGGAGGTATCATCTAGAGCAGGGGTCAGGAACAGGCGGCCCGCTGGCCAAAACCGGCCCATGAGTGATTTTTTGGCCCCACAAAGTTTTTAGTAAAAAATAAATGAAACATTTTTATTGGACTTTTGTTTTTGGTTTTAAAAAAAGACTGTAAAATCATCAGGAATTCAGCAAAACATTTGTTTAATTCAGGAAATCTTTTCCCAAGTATTCCCACAAATAAAAAAAAGAGACATACGTGATCGTGTCTCAATGTAATCAAGGAATGAAAATATTGTTATTTTTGGGCTTAGTTGTGGTCAATTTGCAGCCCACAAATTATTATAATTATGTTCCGTCCCCACGACCATCCACTCCCCCAAAAAATGTGTGATGGTAGGTGTAAAGTGAGGTGGTTCATCGTAGATTGCCATTATACAGGTAGAGTTTTGGTTAGGTGATTAAAACAAAAAGTCACAGTAAATTTTGGTTCAGTCCACCAGGCAAACTGAATGATCACCTGTACAACTAGAGGCGAAAAAACTCTAGATCAGCTTTACTCCACAGACAGAGATGCATACAAAGCTCTCCCTCGCCCTCCATTTGGCAAATCTGTCCATTACTCTATCCGCCTGATTCCTGCTTACAAGCAAAAACTCAAACAGGAAGTACCAGTGACGCGCTCAATATGGAAGTGGTCCGATGAAGCGGATGCTAAGCTACAGGACTGTTTCGCTAGCACAGACTGGAATATGTTCCGGGATTCATCTGATGGCATTGGAGTTTACCACATCAGTCACCGGCTTCATTAATAAGTGCATCGATGACGTTGTCCCCACAGTGACCGTATGTACATATCCCAATCAGAAGCCATGGATTACAGGCAACATCTGCACTGAGCTAAAGACTAGAGCTGCCGCTTTCAAGGAGAGGGACACTAATCTGGATGCTTATAAAAAATCCTGTTATGTCCTCCGACAAAACATCAAACAGGCAAAGCGTCAGTACAGGGCTTGTAAACTATCAGGGCTTGCAAACTATTGCGGATTACAAAGGGAAACCCAGCCGCAAGCTGCCCTATTGACGCAAGCTTACCAGACGAGCTAAATGCCTTCTATGCTCTCTTCGAGGCAAGTAACACTGAACGATGCATGAGAGCACCAGCGTTTTCAGATGACTGTGTGATCACGCTCTCCGTAGCCGATGTAAATAAGACCTTTAAACAGGTTAACATTCACTAGGCCACAGGGCCAGACAGATTACCAGGACACGTACTCAAAGCGTGCGCTGACCAGCTGGCAAGTGTCTTCACTGACATTTTCAACTTCTAACCGACCCAGTCTGTAATACCTGCATGTTTCAAGCAGACCACCATAGTCCATGTGCCCAAGAACACCAAGGTAACCTGTCTAAATTATTATCACCCAGTAGCACTCACATCTATAGCCATGAAATGCTTTGAAAGGCTGGTCAACATCATCATCCCAGACACTGTGGACCCACTCCAAATCGCATACCGCCAGATCCACAGATGACGCAGTCTCTATTGCACTCCATACTGCCCTTTCCCACTTTGACAAAAGAAACACCTACGTGAGAATGCTGTTCATTGACTACAGCTCAGCGTTCAACACCATAGTGCCCCTTAGCTCATCACTTAGCTAAGGACCCTGGGACTCCACACCTCCCTCTGCAACTGGATCCTGGACTTCCTGACGGGCCGCCCCCAGGTGGTGAGGGTAGGCAACAACACATTCGCCACGCTGAACCTCACCACTGGGCCGCTCAGGGGTGTGTGCTTAGTCCCCTCCTGTACTCCCTGTTCACCCACGACTGCATGGACAAAACGAGAATCGTAACGGATATGGGCAGTTGTCTGGGCACGATTATGATCAAAGTATTTTTTTGTGTGCAAAGCTGTCATCAAGTCAAAGGGTGGCTATTTCAAGAATCTCAAATATAAAAAATATATTATGATTCGCTTAACCCTTTTTGGGTTACTACATGATTCCATATGTGTTATTTCATAGTTTTGATCTCTTCACTATTATTCTACAATGTAGAAAATAGTAAAAATTAAGAAAAACCCTTGAATGAGTAGGTGTGTCCAAACTTTTGACTGGTAGGGTTCATGACATGTACATATTACCTCAATTACCTCAAATATCTCGTACCCCTGCACATTGACTCGGTAACGGTACTCCTTGTATACTGAAAAAATATATAAACGCAACATGCAACACTTTCAAGGTTTTGCTGAGTTACAGTTCATATAAGGAAATCAGTCAATTTCACGTGACTGGGCAGGGGCGCTGCCATGGGTTGACCTGGGAGGGTATAGGCCAATCCCCTAGGTAGCCAGGCCCAGTCAATCAGAATGAGTTTTTCCCTACAAAAGTGCTTTATTACAGACAGAAATACTCTGCAGCACCCCCCACTCCCCTCCTCTGACGATCCAGCAGGTGAAGAAGCTGGATGTGGAGGTTCTGCGCTGGCGTGGTGACACATGGTCTGCGGTTGTGAGGCCGGTTGGATGTACTGCCAAATTCTCCAAAACGACGATCGAGGTGGCTTATGGTAGAGAAATGAACATTCGGTTCCCTGGCAACATTCCTGAAGTCAGCATTCCAATTGCACACTCCCTCAAAACTTGAGACATCTGTGGCATTGTGTTGTTTGACAAACCTTTTATTGTCCCCAGCACAAGGTGCACCTGTGTAATGATCATGCTGTTTAATCAGCTTCTTGATATGCCACACCTGTCAGGTGGATGGATTATCTTGACAAATGATAAAATACTAATTAAGAGGGATGTAAACACATTTGTGCACATAATCTGAGAGAAATAAGCTTTTTGCGCGTATGGAACATTTCTGGGATATTTTATTTAAGCTCATGAGACATGGGACCAACACTTTACATGTTGTGTTTATATTTTTGTTCAGTGTATATACAGTTGACGTCGGAAGTTTACAAACACTTAGGATGGAGTCATTAAAACTCGTTTTTCAACCACTCCACACATTTCTTGTTAACAAACTATAGTTTTGGCAAGTCGGTTAGGACATCTACTTCGTGCATGACACAAGTACATTTTCCAACAATTGTTTACAGACAGATTATTTCACTTATAATTTACTGTATCACAATTCCAGTGGGTCAGAAGTTTACATACACTAAGTTGACTATGCCTTTAAACAGCTTGGAAAATTCCAGAAAATGATGTCATGGCTTTAGAAGCATCTGATAGGCTAATTGACATCATTTGAGTCAATTGGAGGTGTACCTGTGGATGTATTTCAAGGCCTACCTTCAAACTCAGTGCCTCTTTGCTTGACATCATGGGAAAATCCAAATAAATCAGCCAAGACCTCCACAAGTCTGGTTCATCCTTTGGAGCAATTTCCAAACGCCTGAAGGTACCACGTTCATCTGTACAAACAATAGTATGCAAGTATAAACACCATGGGACCACGCAGCCGTCATACCGCTCAGGAAGGTTCTGTCTCAAAGAGATGAACATACTTTGGTGCGAAAAGTGCAAATAAATTCCAGAAGAACAGCAAAGGACCTTGTGAAGATGCTGGAGGAAACAGGTACAAAAGTATCTATATCCACAGTAAAACGAGTCCTATATCGACATAACCTGAAAGGCTGCTCAGCAAGGAAGAAGCCACTGCTCCAAAACCACCATAAAAAAGCCAGACTATGGTTTGCAACTGCACATGAGGACAAAGATCGTACTTTTTGGAGAAATGTCCTCTGGTCTGATGAAACAAAAATAGAACTGTATGCCCATAATGACCATCGTTATGTTTAGAGGAAAAAGGGGAAGGATTGCAAGCCGAAGAACACCATCCCAACCGTGAAGCACAGGGGTGGCAGCATCATGCTGTAGGGGTGCTTTGCTGCAGGAGGGACCGGTGCAGTTCACAAAATAGATGGCATCATGAGGAAGGAAAATTATGTGGCTATATTGAAGCAACATTTCAAGACATCAGTCAGGAAGTTAAAGCTTGGTCGCAAATGGGTCTTCCAAATGGACAATGACCCCAAGCATACTTCCAAAGTTGTGGCAAAATGGCTTAAGGACAACAAAGTCAAGGTATTGGAGTGGCTATCACAAAGCCCTGACCTCAATTCTATAGAACATTTGTGGGCAGAACTGAAAAAGCATGTGCAAGCAAGGAGGCCTACAAACCTGACTCAGTTACACCAGCTCTGTCAGGAGGAATGGGCCAAAATTCACCCAACATATTGTGGGAAGCTTGTGGAAGGCTACCCGAAACGTTTGACCCAAGTTAAACAATTTAAAGGCAATGCTACCAAATACTAATTGAGTGTATGTAAACTTCTGACCACTGGGAATGTGATGAAAGAAATAAAAGCTACTATTATTCTGACATTTCACATTCTTAAAATAAAGTGGTGATCCTAACTGACCTAAAACAGGGAATTTTTACTAGGATTAAATGTCAGGAATTGTGAAAAACTGAGTTTAAATGTATTTGGCTAAGGTGTATGTAAACGTCCAACTTCAAATGTAGCTTCATTATAGTTTTTTTATTGTGTTACTATTTACTTTTTTTAGTAGCACATTTTTCCTACTTTTTAACTCTGCATTGTTGGGGATGGGCTCATAAGTAAGTCATAAATCTACACCTGTTGTATTCAGCGCATGTGACAAATAACATTTTATTTTATTTTTTATAATATGAGATGGCTGAGTGCAAAGCACTCACAGGAATAGTTGGTCTCTGCAGATGATGGGATAAGTGCTATCATGAAGTGAAAATAAACCATACCGTCTGTGATTGCTTCTGATGGGAGAGAGTGACCCTGTTCCCATCCCACACTTTCCTTTCTCTACCTCTGATGCGCACCTCTGTGGCCTTGTCTTTTAGATGATGCCTTTACAGCTCCCCTGCCATTATTGGCACTCTGTATCTGAAAGACACTTTGGCAGAAAGAAAACATGTAGTTGATAAAAGTTTCATGAATTGAATGTTGAGGTGCATTGGCCTACTCACACCCACAACACTAGTTCCATTGAGGAACACTGAAGATAGTTTTTAGCCAAATAAGCTTTCATTGGAAATGTAATGATCTCTCATTCAGTAATACATAACAGAATAGTTAATGAACCTGACATCTCAATGAAATCGGCGCAGGCATTCACATATTCACAGACCTCACACAAACACACAAAATAAGTGTGGTTCATGATTTTAGGCTACCGTGTCTCACGGCCAATGGAGTTGATAAGTAGCCTACACTGTAGATTTTTACATTTACATTTTAGTCTTTTAGCCGAAGCTCTTATCCAGAGTTACTTACAATTAATCCATTCATCTTAAGATATCTAGGTGAGACAACCACATATCACAGTTGTAGGATTTATTTAAGTAGGGTTTCAGACGTTTTCAGAATGTAAAACATTTCCTGTTGTTTTACAGTTACTTACAGGCAGCCAGTTGCCTGTTTAGTTACTGTAAAAAAAAAGGTACACTTTTCTACCATTGTTTTTACGGTAACTTACAGTCAACTGGCGCCTGCAAGCTGACTAGGATTTATTTAAGTAGGGTTTCAGACGTTTTCAGAATGTAAAACATTTCCTGTTGTTTTACAGTTACTTACAGGCAGCCAGTTGCCTGTTTAGTTACTGTAAAAAAAAAGGTACACTTTTCTACCATTGTTTTTACGGTAACTTACAGTCAACTGGCGCCTGCAAGCTGACTTCAGTTGTCAGTTGGACGGTGTTTCCTCGGACACATTGGTGCGCTGACTCTGGACCTTCGCCTCTCCCGAGTCCATTGGGGAGTTGCAGCGATGTGACAAGATTGTAACTACCAATTTGATATTACAAAATTGGGGAGAAAAAGGGGGTATTAAAAATGTACCGTATTAATCAGTCCAACTGACAACCAAAGTCAGCTTGCATGCGCCAGTTGACTGTAAGTTACCGTAAAAACAATGGTAAAAAAGCGTACCTTTTTTTTACAGTAACTAAATGTACTGTTACAGTAATGTACAGTAATGAAGCAGTTTACATCAAAGCACTGTGCCAATGCTTGTATCACTTTATCAGAAGCACGTCATCAATGACATCCAAAGCTTTGTTTGATCACATGCCTTTTCAAACCGTGTGTTGCAAAATGCAAGATCCCACTGATTTCACCGTGATTCCAGTGCTTTCTTCGATTCCAAACTGCTTTTAAACACTGACCTCTACTGGACTCCGTACTTACCAATGTAATTACGATTTTCACAAGTTATTTCACTTGACTGGTAGCTTAGCAGGTAGAGTTGGGAACTATAGAACATTCAGGGACCCTAAGGTATGGGGTAGAATCATGGTGAAGGCACACTGAAAATTATTTTATGTGAAACCCCACTTTCTGCACATTGTTGTTGTCACGACTTCCGCCGAAGTTGGTGCCTCTCCTATCGGCGGTCGTCGTCACCGGCTTTCTGGCTGCCACCGATCTACGTTTCTGTTTTCCATTTGTTTTGTCTGTATTGTACACACCAGGTTCCCATCACGTTAATTTGTTTCCCTATTTAACCCTCTGGTTCCCTCATGGTGTTGTGCGTGATTGTTCTTTGTTTGGTGTTTATACTGCTGTGAGCTGATGTATTTCTCTGTGTGGAAATTAGATTTGTTGTTTTTCGAGTAAAGTTAGTCTATTACTCAGTTCTGTGTCCTGAGCCTGACTCCGTCCTACCGCTGCACACAGACACCTGACAGTTGTTCAAATAATTTGTTTGATATAGTACAAGCTTCTGTCCAGCGATTCCCTGGGTGCATGCGCACGAACAAAAACCAATCACTTTTCTTAAATACTGGGATGACAATAACAATAGAACAAATGGAATCACTCAAAAGGCAGGGAACATATCGAAAACAACGTGACTGTAATCCCTACAGGGGATATGGCTGACATTTCTTGCAAAATCGTGGCCTGCTTGGACATTAGTAGTCGAGCATTTGCAGTTTGGCGTTTGCAAAATAACAATCAACTAGAGAACTACACATTAGCAGCAACAATCGCTGCTAAACACTCAACAACACGTATACAGTGTGGGGTGTAAAGTACACATTTTAATAGTGAATGTCCGACTGTCTTTAGCAATGTGAGAGAGTTGGCGTCAGACTATTCAAATACCGTGATCTCTAGATGACAAATATAATAATTTTTGCAAAATACTTAATCTATGTCAAGTTCAAACATGAGGCAAAGATACATTGCAATTGACTAAAGAGAAAGCCTCTCCTTTTTGATGATCCCTTCCATTTTCATAACATGGCGAAACAGGCTGTTTAAGAGGTCTGTACTACAGCTCTAATGAAACGGCACTTAGTTCTAGTTCACTGCATGTGGTGCAAGCCCTCCCCAGCCTAGTCAATACTGGTCAATACGATTATAAATGAAATGCATTGTCATGAACTGAAAGTGAGACATGCTGCATTAGGAGCTACTGATCCAGAGAGTGAAAGTAAATAGCTTTTTACTCAGAGTTGTGGATCAAATTAGAATAGTTGATAATGACAAAATGAAATATCAGATGATGGAGCAAGCTGTGCTAACCAGTATTAAATGTCACTATGGATGAAAATGTTACATTTATTGAGAGAGGTTTTGGGTTGTATTGCTGTCCTTCCATATTGTGGCCATGAAAACCACATCTGAATTCACACTACAGAACAAGGCCAATAGCTATTCATTGGCACCTTGCGTAACACACCCATTCAATAGAGCATTTTATTTCCCTTATTTGGCATCTGCAACAACTTTTAAATGTTTTCCTGCTTTTGAATCCAGAGACAGCTAACACACCAGTGGTGTGCCAGTCATATGATGCCAGGCCAGTAGCAGAAACTTCAGCCATCATCCTAGTCCAAGCCCTTTTCCAAAGATGTCCATACTGCTATCGTGAGTACTCTTAATAGGATCATGTACCCTCTATATTTTATTTGAGTGTATTAGTCTATTTCAGGGGTTCCCAATTACATTCAGCCTTGGGCCGATTTTAACTTGAGCGGATGGTCGAGGGGCCGGAACATACAGTAGTTATATAGTCCAACAATGAAAAACATTTATTTTGGCTCAGAAAACTTGAGGAGCCCTAATCTATTTGATTATAGATCAGAACATAGTCCATGATAGGCAGCAGTGTATGTATAGATCAATTCCCTGTGTGAATGGATGGATAGACTAACAGGCAGCAGGCTGACACTGCAGGGATCACAGTCTACAGAACCCTGTTACACAAACAGAGCAGAGCTCAAGGCATATGCTGTCCCTGCAGACAAGCTCTTCTTCATCCCTCACACACACACACACACACATACACACACACACAGAAATCTATTTATTTACCACTTTATACCAAATTATGCTGATCCACTTCAAAGTGTCCTTTTGATGTGACCCAGGCTTTGCGTTGAAGCATTTATCTGGCCTTCAGCGGCCCCTTGGCTCTTCAGCCTACCCATGATCCCTATGTAAAGTGTCATTAGTACCAACGGCCTTTTCACATCTAATTGAGAGACACAGATTGTAGATCATCATAATGTTTTAATATCAGGAGTTTATACAGGCTGTATCAATAAATCATCATAGAATTTGTCAAACATGCTAATGTCTTTGATGTAGTGGCCATTTTCTGAACCATATATTATTATAAGGAACAGCTAATTTAGTACACCTAAAAGGAAAAGGGGGACAATTAAATGGGCCTTTGAAATTTCCTCCCATTCCTTCTACTTTAAGTAATGAGGCCATAATTAACTTGGTGACAGGGGCAGTGGTGGTGACAACTCGCTCAGGGCCAGCGCACACAGATCCACACTGCTCCTAGAGGTGGGAGAAGCTCTGAGTAAACCAATAAAAACAGATGCTTTATGCTCAGACTGAGGCTTGGAGAGAACAACCATGCAGAGGCAGCAGGACAGAAGGAGAGAGAAGTGCTCTTGAGGTGCAGAAAAGGGGGAACTGTTTCTTTCAAAGTTCCAAAATATCTTTCTACTTCAGTCACAGGCACATCAGACTCCACCTCTTATCCTACTTCCATCACAGCTACAGACGTGTTGCCAGGCAACGTGAGAAAGTGCTCTACCCTCACCAACCCAACTCGCATCTCTCTCTCTCTCTCTCTCTCTCTCTCTCTCTCTCTCTCTCTCTCTCTCTCTCTCTCTCTCTCTCTCTCTCTCTCTC
This sequence comes from Coregonus clupeaformis, assembly GCF_020615455.1. Classification (NCBI taxonomy): domain Eukaryota; kingdom Metazoa; phylum Chordata; class Actinopteri; order Salmoniformes; family Salmonidae; genus Coregonus; species Coregonus clupeaformis. The sequence continues at coordinate 33,195,306 of NC_059200.1, forward strand.
TCTCTCTCTCTCACTCACTCACTCACTCACTCACTGAACAGTGTCAAGGTTGTGGGCCTCTTTGTCCGCACCATTACGCTCTCGTCCCTGTGTTTGTCCAGCCCCAACGCGTCAGGGGGAACAGATGGTGTTAGTGACGGAGTGGTCAGGGCCAGGCACAGTCCACATGGCCAGCCTAGTGAGAGTGGACACCTGTCCTGACCGTGCATGCCAGCCATGGGGATGAGAGGCAATGGTTTCTGTGCCCAGTATAGTTTAGAAGCCTGTTATAGACACTGGGCATGGACCCAGAGCTAACAGACCTCGTGTAGAGCTTCAGTCTGTAGAGTCATCTTATTTTATTTTTCATGTTCTAACTAGTGATGAGTCGTTTCGTGAACGAACAGCTCTTTTTAAGCAGATCTTCTTGGTGAACCGAATCGCTGTGAAAGAGCTGTTCATTTGGTGCCCTAAATTGCATACTGCCATTACTGCTTTTTGAGCTCCAGACAACAATTATTTGCAGATAAGTTATAAAAAACATTATCTGAAGATGGTAATTCTTCACTTCAGGAAGAATAAGTAGTGAGGAGAGAGCCTCATTCTTGTTCACGTTCATTTTTGCAGTGCAATCTAATCATTTGAACTCACATAACACGATCTACAATAAGGGTGGCAACATTTTAGGGTTTACATTAGAAATGTGCAATTTTTCAGGTTTTATGTACATTTCTTAGATCCGGTTCACCAAAAAGACTCGGAATGCCATCACTAGTTCTATCTGGTTTAGTTTCCCTATTATTCTTACGATAGGGTGTTTTCACACAGTGGTTTTGTCTTTGCTCTAACCACACCTGCAACTTTTTGAAGTCGATGAACAGTGTCTTTAAGACCTTATTAGAAAAGTGTGGCAACATAGGCCTCCAGTTGCCTGAGGGCCCTGACTCACTGCATGGAACACAATCGATCCCCTTCAAACAGCCAAGTCACAGTGCACTGGTCGGAAGTAAAGATGTTCTCTTCTGCAAGCCGCACAATGTTAAAAATGGCTGCACGATCTGTGTGCATTAGACAAGAAAAACATACCTTAGCTTCATAATAATTACTGTAGGATCCAATGTAATGTCTCTATTGGTTTTGTTTATTTTTTGGGGGGAATCATTTCCTGGAAATGTGGACCACAATTAGTTTCATTTGACATCCTCAGATTACTATCTGTCACGCAGCCCTATAAACCCAGCCCTGTTTTTCCTGTCCCTCAGTACATACATGTCACGACTTTCCCCGAGGCTGCCTCCCCTCCTTGTTCGGCAGGTTTCGGCGTTCATCGTCACCGGCTTACTAGCTGCTGCCGATCCATTTATCATCACTCCACTTGTCTTGTCTAATTAATCACACACACCTGGTCCTTATCCCCAATTAGTCATTGTATAAGTGTTCCCTCTGCTTCCTTGTCTGTGTGGGTGAGTGTTTGTAGTGAGCTATGTGTAGCTCGGTTGAGCTACCCTTACCTTGTTGTTGCCAGGGTAGATATTTCCCATGTGCCTGAGTTTTGTTGTCGCATGCTTGTGCAACTGTTTATCGATGGAATAAACTCTTTGGATGCGTATTACTCTCCTGCGCCTGACTCCTTCTATCACACGCATCACAATACACCTTATAGAGCTAACGTTTCCTTTAGTTAGATGACTGACTGTTGTTACCGTTATTGACGTGAGGTTTCATAAAATGCAGTGACTAAACTGCACAGTCGATGCCAGGAAAATGTCCAATAGAATGAGCCTGGAGAGAAAAACTGAATTTCTGTTGTCAAGGAGATGAGCTATAACCTTTGACTCCCTTCCAGTGCCTGTGGGGAGGTCATGTGACTCTCTCGCTGTCTCGGATTGATCAATTTCCCTGGACTACAGCATCCTGAACTAATTTCAGGATCAATGGTAAATAGAGTGCATCGCCACTCTCCAGCCCTGCAGGGTCTGCCTGACAATGTCTCTCAACAGTCACACAACATATTAGGGCCTCCGTCAGCACAGGTTGACTCTCAGCAGATGTTGGTATGAACTATAGCCTAGATGCTTATAATCACTATTTCCAGTGGTCTATAGTCCTATGGTCTCTCAATGTGACTGGTACTATTATTACTATTACTACTATGTTCCCTTTTAAAAATACATCCTACCTCTGGGAAATGACATTGACTTTTACCCCAAATGCACCATTTCTCTTAGGACATGTTTTATGTAACATATTGAGGGCTCTCAAGATCATAGTTGAGAGCTCACAAGACGTATTTTCTCAAGTGTAGGGCTTTTTTCTCCCTGAGAGTTGAGTAGTGTCCATAATAGTCATTTTAGCCCTGGTACCAGCAGCCACAGACAGCACAGCCCCCACCAACCCCTGTAATGAGGCTCCATCCGCCACTTCCACCACTGAGCCCCAGACACGCCCCACTGAAGTGCAGAGAGAGGAACTTAATCCCAACAGCACGGCCATTTAAATGCATTAAAGGTGAAAAAGGCCCTGGGCGCCCTCTGGAAGAGGTGCTTTTGGAGATGATGCCGGCGAGATGGCTCTCTGGATACACCGAGAGCTGGAGCAGAGTACAGGAGGGGTTGCTGGGTAATCAAGCCATAGGACATTTACACAATTTGTTTTTCCTCTAGATGAGGAAAGGAAAAAAGAACGGGAGGGAAAAAAAGTGTGAGGCTGAGAGGTATCAGAGAGAGAGAACCCATAGTCTGCTGTCCTCTTTACGTGCTCGAAACGGCATATAATAGACTTCTCCCATGCGTGTAAACATCACATTTCCATAGAAATGGCCTCTTTCCTATGTTCGTCTCAACTCTGCAGACTGAGCCTCAGCAACAGCAGTCCGTCTTTGCTGTACTGTACTACACTGCTGCCACCTACAGATTAGCTTTGGTATGCACACCACAATAAAAAATAACTTATACACCATGCCCTATGCATGTATATAGAGAATGTTTAGCTCTCCAAAGGGACATCACTGTGATTAACCATGTAATGGCCACTGGACCTGTGGGTATGGATGATTTAGGTCTGCATGACGTTTATGATCATGTATGCCTCTCCAATCTCAACCATTACAATGTCCACACTATATAATAAATGAACTCACAAGTTTAAGGACAGACATTAAATGTGTTTAGAATATTTATTGAGGAAATGGAATGGATGTAAGAATGAGGATGGACCGGATGAAGCCAAGGGCTGCAGATGAAGGATCCGAAAGGGTTGGCTCTGTACGGTTTGGCTTGGAGTCTGAGGTAGACATCACTGTCAGTCCGTGGTAGTTAGGCTGCTGTGGTGAAAGCAATCCCCAAAATGACAACTCAAAGTAAGTCAGACCCTGGATAGGAAGTGAGCTGCTCTGGACTGCAGGTGCTGAATGGTTGGCAATATAGTTGACGTAGTACAGGCATATGGACGAGATGCCCACGGAGTGAACCAACTTTAGATCCCAGGAGAGCAAGCAGAAGCGATGGTGGCAAGGAAAAAAACTCACTTGAAGAAAGAAACCCTTGAGAGGAACCAGGCTCAGCTGGGGAGCCAATCCTCATTTGGCTGGTTGGGTAGGAGACGGTGAAATGAGGCAGAGACTGGAGGACTGTGCCTGAGTAAATGCAGGTTGAGAGATGAGGATGTTGAGGGCTGTCCTGATGTTGTTGATGTCAGACCAGAGGACAGAGGACCAGGGGCAGAGGAGTTGTACGGTGTGGTCTGGGATGCTGTGTCGGGATGCCATGAAGGCGACTCCGATGCGGAATTGGTCAGCAGGATAGCTGGACAGGGATATTATTTGTCTCAGATGAGAATGGAACCATTGCTTAGAGGCAATGGAACCAGAATCTGTGATGAATAGTGTATCGGATAGAGATGCATGTTGAGGTTGTCTGAGCTGCAGGAAGTAGGTGAGTGGTTCGTAAGGGCTGAAGGTAGATGGTAGCAGGAACAGGTAGACTGGTGTGGTTCTGCCAAACTGATCGGTTTTGCTGTGTTTGATGGTGAAGATGAGGGTATCTTTGTCGAGAATGGTGACGTCTGACACGCTGGGATGACGAGAAGAGTTGTAGATATCAGATGAGGATGTAAACTCTCAACATCGCAGGAATCCCAAAAATGCCAAAATAATAATTGATTCTAGTGTGCAAGAGACTGCGATGGAGATGTAACCAGACCGCAGAGTCCGGATGCAGGTAGACAGGATGTCGAGTGTGATGGGCTGGCGGCGAGGGGGGTGTTGGACTTCAGTGTTGGAGGCCCTTAAGGAGAAGGGAGACTTGCGGGTGAGAGGAGGAACATGAAGACCCAGTAAGCAACTTGAGAAAGAAGTTGATCCTGGCCAGGTACGTCCGGATGGAGGATGTCTGCATGTAGAGGGATGAGCTGGCATGGGTGATGAAGGCAGAGATGGTGACCAAGTAATTGAAGGGAAAAGGCAGGTGATAGATTGTATGGAAACGCTGGAATCATCTCCAGGCTGTCCAGGAAGAGGACAGGGTACTTTGTGCAACGGCTGATAGGATAGAGTGGCGTGACTGGGAGATGAGGCGAAAATAAATAAGTAAATAATAATAATAATAAAATAACTCTCCTTCCATTCCTCACCCAGGTTGACTCCTATCTGTGCACGTACCTGCCCCATGGGCCATGAGAGGGAAACTGACATGTGCCTTTATTATATCTAGTAGGTTCTAGACACTTGTCCATCTCATGCTGTTGTTGTTGTTGGAGGTTACAGAGAGAAAGAGTAAAAGGTAGGGCTGTTCATGTGGAACATAGACTCACGGCAGACAGCATACTCCAGACTGCAAACAAAGACAGAGGAATCAATCAAACACATTTGCATTCATCCCCAGGGAGAGTGGTGCCTGCCTGCCTGCTGCATACCTCGCAGTGTATTACAATATGGGAGAACATTCAGTCTCATGAATAAAATTATGTATAATTGTCTCTCCACCGGTGGAGAAATCAGCAGATATGATTTCAGAGGAGATTGCTCCGTCGAACAAGAATGACACCCAGGTTTCCGCTCTCATCCACAAAGAAAATTATTATGACTCCTTCTACATTAAGAAATGCCCATCCACCATCCATCGCCATAGCACTAATTTTGGATAACCCAGAACTAAAGTCTTGCACAATCGGTCAGCTGCTCAATTAGGTTCTGGGTCCATACATTTTAAGAGAAGAGATGAAGAGATGTTAGAATGAGGAGCGGAACCGGAACGAGGAGCTCCACCCTCTGTCTTTGCAAGTTACGGGTAAGTCTATGGGCCGAATGTCCCCTTCCCTTCTGAAATTTGAAAGATGCTATTCACCTGCGGAATCGTGATTTGTCCAAATAACCGTTGACAAAAAACCGAAGCACCGGAACTATTGCTGCTCATTAGCTAGCAGTGCCCATACTATAAAGACAGATCTACGGTACCATTTATGCTTACATATTCTGCCCACAAGAGATTAACACAGCACCTATGGAGGAAACCTATGGAAAACTAGTAAAAACACTGACCATAACCAGGTTTCCATCCAACCTTTTTATGTGAGTAAAGTACATGTCGGATAAAACATTTCACGACAGGCTTGATAGACACAGCAAATTTGTCGGTAAACTTTCCAAATGTCGACAAAACAAAATACAAAATCCGTATTATGAAGATTCCAGCTACTGGAACACAAGGTAAAACTGAATTTAGAGATAAATGGGAGGCTATTCTCAACAAGTGTTCTTTTGACCTAATGCTACTTCTAATAGAATCTAAAAAGGACAGACAAGTAGTCCAAACAGAAATTGAAGAAGTAAAAAGGAAAATCACAGAACACAGTGACAATTCCAACAAAGCACAATGTGATGAGATCTTGAAAGAGAAAGTAGACACATTCACTCTGACATTGAAGCAAGACAAGCTAAGAAAATTTAGAAGAGATGATGTAGACTATAGAGATGGCAAGGTCTTTGCCTGGAGAAAACCAATGCGCAAGAATTCAGAATCACATCCGCAGAGGAGGAAGCCTAGATTTGTTTCTTTCAACTTTGCAAGCAGTGACGATGAGGAACACCCCAGGCACTCAGAGGCCAGTTCCTCCCAAGATTTTTTCGATCAGGAAGAGGAGTCACGCAGGTACCTCAACAAGAGAGGGAGAGGACACGGAAGAGGCCAACACGGAGGGGGAGGAAGAAATCAAGACTATCCAACCACACGGAGCAGGACCAGAACAAGGCTGTGATCAACCTTTCTGGAGAACCCCTTTCTGATGATTGCGTAATGGTATTGTCTAAAGGACTGTCCTTTGCCCCCACATACTCAACTAATGAATTTAATGCAAAGATTGACCAATTTCATTTCTACAGGAATATACATCTGAAGGCCTGGTACAAGCAAAACATCTCTCCAACTACAGACGCCAGTGTCTCAGGTCAGGCAGTTTCTGTTCCCTCAAAAACACCTTTTAAGCTCAAGTCCACCTTTTGTCCCATCGTCCAGAATGCCACACTAAATACATTTGCCAAGAAGGTGAATTTTGATGTGGAGAATCTGTTTAAGGGTAAAATTGACTCCAACCAAACATGACGTAACCTTTCTAAGACAGAGAAGGATGCAGTTGAATCATTGTCCAAAAATGAACTGATAGTGGTTAAAAAAGCAGACAAAGGTCGCACTACAGTAGTGTGGGGTAAAGACAAATATGTGACAGAAGCCAACCGTCAATTAGACAATGAAGAATTCTACCAATATCTTACCTTCAACCCTACAGATTACCTAACAACTGAATTGAAAGGGATCCTCACAGAGGCTATGAAGAATGGCTACATTTCAGACAATGAGTTCAAATTTCTTTTCAATGGCAGTCCGCGTATGGCTTCTTTTTACCTTCTTCCAAAAGTACACAAAAATCTTGAAAATCCCCCAGGCAGGCCAGTCATTAGTGGTAATGAAAGTCTGACAGAACCCATCTCTAAGTACATTGATTACTTTATTAAGCCTTTTCTGACGTCACTCCCAGCCTATCTTCAAGATACTACAGATGTGTTGAACAAAATTAAGGAATTGAATAATATAGGTACAGCTTCCTTTTTAGTCATCATGGATGTGGAGTCTCTATACACCACAAATTGAACATGAACAAGGTTTGGCAGCTATGCACCATTTATTGAGTCCCCGACATGAGACTGAGATATCTCCTACAGAATTCATTGTCTCACTGATTGAATGGACTCTTAATCATAACATCTTTATCTTTCAGGACCGTATTTTTAAACAGGTCAAAGGATGTGCCATGGGAGCTTGCTACAGCCCTTCCTACGCTGGTTTGTACTTGGGTAAATGGGAAAATGACTTCATTTTGGATCCTTCTAATAACCATTTCTTTGACCGGATTATATGGTGTGGACGCTATATTGATGATGTTTGCCTGTTTTGGTCCGGCTCAGAAGATGAACTTATTTCCTTCCACCAATACCTTAACAGCATTAATCCTAACATCAAACTAACTATGGAGTACAGCAAGGATAATATTCCTTTTTTGGACCTCGACATTAGTAAAAATGACAAAGGTGGTTTGCACACATCAATCTTTAGGAAGCCTACAGATGGGAATACCATTCTGAGGGCAGATAGCTTCCACCCCAAAAGGCTAAAAGAGAACATTCCATATGGCCAATTCCAAAGAGTCTGCAGAATTTGCGATCAGGAAACAGACTACAGTGTCAAATCTGCTGAATTGGAGAATCGCTTCTTGAATCGGGGTTACAGCGTTCAGGTCCTGAAAGATGCAGGTCTAAGGGCTGGATTACTTGACAGAGAGAACTTGTTGCGAAGGGGAGTGCCTCGTGATACATCAGAGAGAGCGTATTTTGTTACAAAATACAGCACTGAAGCAGAGAACATTAAAATAATCATTAAAAATAATTGGGGAATCATCCAAAGTGATACGCTACTACGCAAAGTCTTCACAGAGCCACCAGTCATAAAGCTTTAAGAGATGTCCTACCCTAAATGACAAATTAGTCCACAGCTACATTCCTAGTGACTCTCAAAAAACTTGGCTTGACCACAAACCAAAGGGCTCTTTTAAATGTAACCAGTGCAACCATTGCAGAAATATTGCACAGAAAAAGTATTTTGTTGACACAGCTTCCAAAATTGAGTATTACGTCAAGCATTTCATTAACTGCAAAACCACTCATGTAATCTACAGATTGGAATGTCCACAATGCAAGGTGTTCTACATTGGACGGACAAAGAGACGCCTTCAAGACCGCTTAGTGGAACACAAGTACGCCATACGGGTAGGCAATGAAGACTACCCCATGGCAAGGCACTACAAGTCCTTACACCATGGTAACCCTGCCTCCCTACAAGCTATGGGTATTGATCATATTCCGGCCTCTATTAGAAAAGGGGACCATCTTCAACAGTTAAACCAAAGGGAACGTTTTTGGATTTACAAACTACAGGCCACTAAATACCCTGGTTTAAATGAAGATATGGATTTCTCACCCTTTCTGTAGGGTTGTGATAGTTCCATTTGCTGTCATCTAGTGGACATTGTGCTCAATTGCCCTCAGCTATGTTTAGACTGTTGTTGTTCATGTTTTTCTGGTTTCTAGTGTACTATGGAATATATTGCTTTCTTATTTTTGACACTTTTCCCAGTCATATTTAAGGTTAGAACTACCTTTCTAAGTGTTATGATACTTCTAAACTTGGAGTTGTATTTGTATGATAACATAGTTACAGTATTTCACTTTTTAATGTATATAGTATTGCTTACTAGGTGTGTCCAATCAACTTTGTAACCACTCCCTCTTCAAATTAGGGCTAATTGGAAAAGCTGTTCAAAAGAGGACATTGTATTATTTCTTTGTACTCCCTGACGAAGGCCATGCAGCCGAAACGTGTCAGATAAAAAAAAAAAACCTTGTTTCTATTGAACATAACATACTAATAAAGGCATTATAATTATATGAAGAGTGCCTTGGTCCTCCTTTCTTTTTGATGACCAATTCACCCCTTTTACCAAAGAGCACCTTCTGTCTACCAACATTTACTATTGTGTACCTTAGTAGCGCTTCCTTTCCTCCTCTTTCTACTATACACTAGACAAGGTATGATCTTTTTGTGTCTGTAAAATTACTTATGAAAATATTGATATAATAACCATCATATCGAAGTAAACTTGGAGTCACACGATGACATGTTGTGTTGTTCCCCCACTACGACTTGGGAAAGCATGCAATTTACAGATAAAATAAGCTATGATGAACTTCACAGGGTGCTGAAAGTGCAAGGTGAGGAGGTTGATGCTCCTTTCCAATAAATACAGAGGGTTTTATTCTGGTGACATGATGAGCGATGCTTGGCTGCAGACAAATAAAAATAATAACCATAATAATGTCATCATGTAGGCTATACCTGCATTGTATGTGCAAGCTGTTGGCTAGAGCGCACGTGCCAATACCAGAGGGGGCACATTCGCTATATAACGCAAACAATGTTGTGACAAAACCATCAGTAGAGTTGAAAATGTGATGTAAACCCATTTAACTTATTTTTCTTTATTTTTGTACAGGGGAATTTAACCGCAAAAGTTTTTTATATCTGCACGATGGCTTTTGACATTATCGATCATAGTATGTTGCTAGAAAAACATACACCACCGTTCATAAGTTTGGGGTCACTTAGAAATGTCCTTGTTTTCTAAAGAAAAAAAAGAAAAAAAGTCAATTAAAATAACATCAAATTGATCAGAAATACAGTGTAGACGTTGCAAATGTTGTAAATGGCTATTGTAGCTGGAAACTGCAGATTTTTAATGGAATATCTACATTGGTGTACAGAGGCCCATTATCAGCAACCATCAGTCCTGTGTTCCAATGGCACGTTGTGTTTGCTAATCCAAGTGTATCATTTTAAAAGGCTAATTGATCATTAGAAAACCCTTTTGCAATTATGTTAGCACAGCTGAAAACTGTTGTGCTGATTTAAGAAGCAATAAAACTGGCCTTCTTGTTAATAATAATATATTTTTATTTTTGTAACTGAACCTTTATTTAACTAGGCAAGTCAGGTAAGAACAAATTCTTATTTACAATGACGGCCTACCCTGGCCAAACCCGAACGACGCTGGGCCAATTGTGCGCCGCACTATGGGACTCCCAATCACGGCCGGATTGTGATACAGCCTGGAATCGAACCAGGATCTGTAGTAATGCCTCTAGCACTCATGCAGTGCCTTAGACCGCTGGGCCACTACTTGTATATGTGAGAGAAATTGACATGTTGAATGAACCGGACACCCATGCATACCCCACAAGATATGCCACCAGTGGTCTCTTCACAGTCCCCAAGTCAAGAACAGACTATGGGAGGTGCACAGTACTACATAGAGCCATGACTACATGGAACTCTATTCCACATCAAGTAACTCATGCCAGCAGTAAAATTTGATAAAAATTAGATAAAATTAGATAAAAATACACGTTATGGAACAGCGGGGACTGTGAAGCAACACAAACATAGACACATGCATTCAAACAAATGATTACATACGCAGTATACACACATGTACACATGGATTTTGTCTTATAGATATGTGGTAGTAGAGTAGAGGTGGTAGGGCACACTTAATATGTTGTGAAATCTGTTATGAATGTATTGTAATTTTTAAAACATTTATAACTGCCTTAATTTTGCTGGACCCCAGGAAGAGTAGCTGCTGCCTTGGCATAATAAATACAAATACTACGTCATCATGCTCAGCCTTTAATCCACAACAAGTCAATTTGATGGAATCATCGATGGTGGGAAAATGCGCATATTGTTTTTATGCAGATTTTAGAATATTCACATGAAAATATGTTGCCAATTGGATGGAAACCTAGTTTATGAGAGATTCAGTTAGGAATTCCTGCTTGAGTGGTACTGTACAATATATTGTACCCACAGGCAATGCATTTAATGCGTGTTAGGTGCTTAATTTAACACGCCTTTAAACACTTTCAGCTTCAGTAGCCGATGAGGGGAGTGTATGTGAAGGGAGTGTGCAGGAAGCTGTGTATGAGGAGGGCACCTGCTGGGCAAATAAACGATAACATCATTCGCTTCATAACCAGCGTGTACTGGTTTTAACATGTTACCCGCGGGACTAGAGGGAGGGAGGAGCGTAGGGGTGGTGGGGGTCTGGTTGGCAAAGAGATCAACGTTTGCACACCACCACAGGGAAGGAGCAGAGGAGAGCGGGATGAGGATGGTGGAGGAGAGGAGGGAGAATGGAGGGGGTCTGTTGAATCTACAGAGCTACTAATGCTAATAAGGCAAAGCTGAGCTGTTGGAGGGGTTTTAAGGAGCTTACAAAGGAAGAGAGACTTGATTCTGTAGAGGCTTTTTTTTTCTACAGACTGAAATCTGGAGGGGTTTAATAACTCTCTCGGTTATGACAAGGAAAAAGAAAAGGAATATATATTTATACTCCACAGCCATAAACTCAGTCTCAGCGCTTAGTGTGCGGTAGTTGGGGCTATTTGGAACCAGAATGAATAAACTCTGTTTTGCAGAAATACTGCTTACTGCTACAGTTTAATACAATTCTAAAATTACCACTAATGCACCACCAATTTTCAGTTCAGTGTCTTCGAGTTAATGTATTTTCTTTATGGGGTCAAATTATATTGACTTGAAGCCTAATCGTATCTGACATCTAATCTCATCCAGAATGGTCAGTCTCCAAACAGGTTGGTAATCTAGTTTCACAGAAGTCTGTCCTAATAGGCAGGCATTGACGTGAAGCTGCTCAGTGAGGTGGAAGATAGGAAGTGACCCTGAAGCTGCTCTGTGAGGTGGAAGGTGGGAAGTGACCCTGGCTGATTTATCGGAGGTTGACCTCTGATGTTGACACTTAGAGTTTGACGTCTTTCTCCCCTCTTCTTTCTCCTCCCCCGGTGCTTACCCCTCTTTCAACTGAAGATTCAATCAATACCAGAAACAAAATGCCTGTACTGCGGAGTGGACCTTGGTTGATACTCACAGTGACACACACAAATGCATGTTATAGGACATATGGCACAATAGCCATATTGTATCCTCCTCCTTTATACAATATTCCAAGAGAGCATCCATCACAACCATCAGTCAAATGTTCCCTAATACCCTGATACAGTACGTATGTCTGCTTTGTCTCAACCACAGATGGCTCCCTGTAGCTCACCCAATCACAGGCCCTGTTTGGGGTCTCACTTTCCCCCTCCACTGTCATCTGGCCTTTCCTGTGACGATAATACTCACAAATGACGGCAATAATCCCAGCATGCTATGCTGCTCCATCACAGCCTTGACAGAGAGCGGGATTAGGAAAGGGGATGGCAGGCGGGAGAGGAGAGGGCTGACGGCGCTGTTACTGGGAGAGAGGGAGAGAGGGAGGAAGAGAAGCACATACCAAAGCCAGTAAATCCCATATAGTCAAAAGCTGACAGTGCAGTCAAGCACGAAGAACATGTGTGTGTGTCTGCGTGCACGAGCAAGTGCGTGTGATCATAGTATGAGGACAAGACCCAATGTTAGTTTTATGTGTGTGTGATATAATGTGAAAGACCATGAGAAAGAGAACATAGGTAGAACCTGCTGTGACTATGCCCTACCACTGTTCAGTTCAAGACTAGCTGGACAATGCAAACAGGCTTTACTACAGTCATGGTCAAAAGTTTTGAGAATGACACAAGTATTGGTCTTCACAATGTTCGCTGCTACAGTGTTATGAGATATTTTTGTCAGATGTTACTATGGTATACTGAAGTATAATTACAAGCATACCATACGTGTCAAAGGCTTTTATTGACAATTACATTAAGTTTATGCAAAGAGTCAATATTTGCAGTGTTGACCCTTCTTTTTCAAGACCTCTGCAATCCGCCCTGGCATGCTGTCAATTAACGTCTGGGCCACATCCTGACTGATGGCAGCCTATTCTTGCATAATCAATGCTTGGAGTTTGTCAGAATTTGTGGGTTTTTGTTTGTCCACCCGCCTCTTGAGGATCGACCACAATTTCTCAATGGGATTAAGGTCTGGGGAGTTTCCTGGCCATGGACCCAAAATGTCAATGTTTTGTTCCACGAGCCACTTAGTTATTACTTTTGCCTTATGACAAGGTGCTCCATCATGCTGGAAAAGGCATTGGTCGTCACCAAACTGTTCTTGGATGGTTGGGAGAAGTTGCTCTCGGAGGATGTGTTGGTACCATTCTTTATTTATGGCTGTGTTCTTAGGCAAAATTGTGAGTGAGCCCACTCCCTTGGCTGAGAAGAAACCCCACATATGAATGGTCTCAGGATGCTTTACTGTTGGCATGACACAGGACTGATGGTAGCGCTCACCTTGTCTTCTCCGGAAAGGTGTTTTCCGGATGCCCCAAACAATCGGAAAGGGGATTCATCAGAGAAAATGACTTTACCCCGGTCCTCAGCAGTCCAATCCCTGTACCTTTTGCAGAATATCAGTCTGTCCCTGATGTTTTTCCTGGAGAGAAGTGGCTTCTTTGCTGCCCTTCTTGACACCAGGCCATCCTCCAAAAGTCTTCGCCTCACTGTGCGTGCAGATGCACTCACACCTGCCTGCTGCCATTTCTGAGCAAAATCTGCACTGGTGGTGCCCCGATCCCGCAGCTGAATCAACTTTAGGAGACGGTCCTGGCGCTTGCTGGACTTTCTTGGGCACTCTGACGCCTTCTTCACAACAATTGAACCTCTCTCCTTGAAGTTCTTGATGATTCGATAAATGGTTGATTTAAGTGCAATCTTACTAGCAGCAATATCCTTGCCTGTGAAGCCCTTTTTGTGCAAAGCAATGATGATGGCACGTGTTTCCTTGCAGGTAACCATGGTTAACAGAGGAAGAACAATGATTTCAAGCACCACCCTCCTTTTAAAGCTTCCAGTCTGTTATTCTAACTCAATCAGCATGACAGAGTGATCTCCAGCCTTGTCCTCGTCAACACTCTCACCTGTGTTAACGAGAGAATCACTGACATGATGGCAGCTGGTCCTTTTGTGGCAGGGCTGAAACACACTCTTCATGACATTCTGGAGTATATGCAAATTGCCATCATCATAACTGAGGCAGCAGACTTTGTGAAAATTAGTATTTGTGTCATTCTCAAAACTTTTGACCACGACTGTACAGTGGACTTGGGAAGTGATGAGCATCAGTAGCCCCCTTCTCCCTTCACATCATATCTCGGTGTACGTCATTCCCCATCATATATACAATGTGACAGGCATGTTAGCGGATGCTTATAGTGTCACCTCCATAGGAGAAACATTGTCTGTACCGGTTTCGCCGTAGGCTCCATGACAGCCAGTCAGACCTACTGTAATAACTGTATTTCCAAGTGGATGTTGATTCAATGTACTAAGATGTCCAGAACGTTCCAGCATTCTTCAACAGAATCTGTAGTAATGCAGTAGTATCTCAGAATGAGATGTACTGTATTTTTCCACCATGTAGAGAGGAGACTGTGCAGGCTCCAGAGTCAGAGTCACCAGTGTTATTTATTAGGATCCTTATTATCTAATGCCAAGGCAGCAGCTACTCTTCCTGGGGTCCAAACAGGGTTCAAGTAAAAATACTTTTGAAGTACTACTTTTTTTGGTAACACTTTATTTGGATAGTCCATCTGAAGATGCTCTACAGACTATCAGTAACATTTCAACTAACTACCTTCTAACCATAGCTCTAACCCTAACAACATTAGCCCTTATCCTAACCCTAAACTTAACCCTTACCCTTACCCTAGCCCTAACCTTAACCCTTAGACTTATTCTAAACCTAACCCTAACTGTAACCTTAGCAAGCAGTTGCTTATCAACAGATAGTTTGTTGATAGTATGAAAATGAAAATCTGGACTATCCAAATAAAGTGTGACCGTTTTTTGGGGGGTATCTGTACAACTTTTTCCCCTGACACCTAAAAGTTGTTGTTACATTTCAAATCAAATTTGAATGGTCACATACATATATTTAGCATATGTTATTGCGGGTTTAGCAAAATGCTTATCATTTATTTCGAATGCTCAGACAGGACAGTAATATCATCCAATTCACACACCTATCAATATAACGCCTCTGATCTGGCAGACTCACTAAACAAAAATACTGAGTTTGTAAATTATGTATGATTGTTGGAGTGTGCCTCAGGCTGTCCGTAAATAAAATAAATAAAAAATGAAATTGTACCATCTGGTTTGCTTAATATAAGGAGTTTGATGTATAGCTTTTACTTTGTACTTTTACTGACAATTGAGTAATCTTTCCACCACTGTACTTAAGTTAATTTAAAACCAGATACTTTTAGACTTTTACTCAAGTAGTATTTTACTGGGTGACTTTCACTTTAGCTTGAGTCATTTTCTACGAAGGTATCTTTACTTTTACTCAAGTATGACAATTGAGTACTTTTCCCACCACTGTCAGTCACAGAGAAATGATTGCCACAGAGCCAGACTGAAGCTAATGAGGTTTGAATAGTAAGAGAATAACAGTCAGTCAACGGAACACTATAATTAACAACATGTGTCAATCATATGCTCTGTCTGGGAGATCTCCTATCAGAAGTGATGGGAGGCAATTAATGCAAATTGATAAACACTTGTTGTTCCTAATGAATAAATAACTTTCCTTCACTTCCTTACTTTACATTAAACACTGTTTTTCTTCTAATGTTAATGAGTTGAAAATGACTAATTAATACCTGTATCATGAATGGCAAGTTGTCATTTATTCTCATTTTGTTATATCATCATTTTGAATGGATGTTGAATCCAGAACCAGGTTCTAATGGGATGATTTAATGGTTATTTAGGGTGGTAAGTTAAGTTGATTTGAAAGTAAAGTACAGCACAGGCTTGCATGTGTGGGTGTAGCGTGTACACATACAGTACCAGTCAAAGTTTTGGGCACCTACTCATTCAAGGGTTTTTCTTTATTTTTACTATTTTCTACATTGTAGAATAATAGTGAAGACATCAAAACTATGAAATAACAAAAATTGAATCATGTAGTAACCAAAATAGTGTTAAACAAATCACAATATATTTACAGATTCTTCAAAGTAGCCAACCTTTGTCTTGACGACAGCTCTGCACACTCTTGGCATTCTCTCAACCAGCTTCACCTGGAATGCTTTTCCAACAGTCTTGAAGGAGTTCCCACATATGCTGAGCACTTGTTGGCTGCTTTCCCTTCACTCTGCGGTCCAATTAATCCCAAACCATCTCAATTGGGTTGAGGTCGGGTGATTGTTGAGGCCAGGTCATCTGATACGGAACTCCAACACTCTCCTTATTGGTCAAATAGCCCTTACACAGCTTGGAGGTGTGTTGGGTCATTGTCCTGTTGAAAAACAAATGATAGTCCCACTAAGCTCAAACCAGATGGGATGGCGTATCACTGCAGAATGCTGTTGTAGCCATGCTGGTTAAGTGTGCATTGAATTCTAAATAAATCACTGACAGTGTCACCAGCTAAGCACCCCCACACCATCACACCTCCTCCTCCATGCTTCACGGTCGGAACCACACGTGCGGGATCATCCGTTCACCTACTCTGTGTCTCACAAAGGCACTGCGGTTGGAACCAAAAATCTCAAATTTGGACTCATCAGACCAAAGGACAGATTTCCACCGGTCTAATGTCCATTGCTCGTGTTTCTTGGCCCAGGCAAGTCTCTTCTTATTATTCTTATCCTTTTAGTAGTCGTTTCTTTGCAGCAATCTGACCATGAAGGCCTGATTCACACAGTCTCCTCTGAAGAGTTGATGTTGAGACCTGCCTGTTACTTGAACTCTGTGAAGCATTTATTTGGGCTGCAGCCTGAGGTGCAGTTATTCTAATGAACTTATCCTCTGCAGTAGAGGTAACTCTGGGTCTTCCTTCCTGTGGCGGTCCTCATGAGAGCCAGATTCATCATAGCGCTTGATGACTTTTGCGACTGCACTTGAAGAAACTTTCAAAGTTCTTGATATTTTCCGTATTGACTGACCTTCATGTCTTATAGTAATGATGGACTGTCATTTCTCTTTGCTTATTTGAGCTGTTCTTGCCATAATATGGACTTGGTATTTTAGTAAATAGGGCTATCTTCTGTATACCCCCCCTACCTTGTCACAACACAACAGATTAGCTCAAGTCTCGAGTCTTCTTGGGTATGACGCTACAAGCTTGGCACACCTGTATTTGGGGAGTTTCTCCCATTCTTCTCTGCAGATCCTCTCAAGCTCTGTCAGGTTAGATGGGGAGCGTATCTGCACAGCTATTTTCAGGTCTCTCCAGAGATGTTAGATCGGGTTCAAGTCTGGGCTCTGGCTGGGCCACTCAAGGACATTTAGAGACTTGTCCCGAAGCCACTCCTGCACTTTCTTGGCCGTGTGCTTAGGGTCGTTGTCCTGTTGGAAGGAGAACCTTCACCCCAGTCTGAGGACCTGAGTACACTGGAGCAGGTTTTCATCAAGGATCTCTCTGTACTTTGCTCCATTCATCTTTGCCTTAATCCTGACTAGTCTTCCAGTCCCTGCCACTGAAAAACATCCCCACAGCACGATGCTGCCACCACCATGCTTCACCATAGGGATGGTGCCAGGTTTCCTCCAGACGTGATGCTTGGCATTCAGGCCAAAGAGTTCAATCTTGGTTTCATCACACCAGATAATCTTGTTTCTCATGGTCTGAGAGTCTTTAGGTGCCTTTTGGCAAACTCCAAGGCTGTCATGTGCCTTTTACTGAGGAGTGGCTTCCGTCTGGCCACTCTACCATAAGGGCCTGATTGGTGGAGTGCTGCAGAGATGGTTGTCCTTCTGGAAGCCATCTCCACCATCGGGTTCTTGGTCACCTCCCTGACCAAGGCCCTTCTCCCCCTATTGCTCAGTTTGGCAGGGCGGCCAGCTCCAGGAAGAGTCATGGGGGTTCCAAACTTCTTCCATTTAAGAATGATGGAGGCCAATGTGTTCTTGGGGACCTTCAATGCTGCAGACGTTGGTACTCTTCCCCAGATCTGTGCCTCGACACAATGCTGTCTCTGAGCTCTACGGACAATTCCTTTGACCTCATGACTTGGTTTTTGCTCTGACATGCACTGTCAACAGTGGGACCTTATATAGACTGCTGTGTGCCTTTCCAAATCATGTTCAATCAATTGAATGTACCACAGGTGTACTCCAATCAAGTTGTAAAAACATCTCAAGGATGATCAATGGAAACAGGATGCACCTGAGCTCAATTAAGGTATTTTTTATTTTTAATACATTTGCAAACATTTCTAAAAACCTGTTTTCGCTTCTTGATTATGGGGTATTGTGTGCAGATTGCTGAGGATCCATTTTTATTTAATCCATTTTAGAATAAGGCTGTAATGTGGAAAAAGTCAAGGGGTCTGAATACATTCCGAAGGTGTAGGTAGGTGATATGTACGAGTTCACCTACTAGCCTTCTCTACCAAGCAAAATAGCATCTGTCATATTTCCTCCTCCTCCATTTGACTACAAAAATAGATTAGGGTCTCCAAAGCGACTGCACAAACTCATACTCTCCACATGATCAGCCATTATGGGGCCACCTGAGGGGTATACTGTCATGCAAGCTAGATCTACTCAGGGTTTTCTAAAGCTAGCCAGCTTTAGTTAGCTTCACATTCCAGCTCAGGCTTCATCCATACTACGACGGCAGAATTTGCTCGCCCGCCTACCGGTGCATCTAAACGCAAGCAGGCTTGTAACTGTGCATGTATGTCGCACATTGCTAGTCAAACACCGAACTCTTCATTGAGACAATGCTGAAACATCAATCCATGGGCGAGTCAGTGTCACATTTTAATTTGTGCCGAAATCAAAATGAAAGAAAAGTTATCTTGCAAATTCAGCAGACCTTTAGAAGTGCAGTCTTTATTTTATTACTTATTGTTAATGCCATCTTTCATTTGCTTTATCAATGCACAACCACCTTTTTCCCAGTTCTATCAATAAAATGCTATTAAGTAGTACTAAAGTTTTACTGTGCGTGAAGTTTCAAATGCATTCTTTCATTACTAAATGTGTAATGTAATGTGGTATTTAAAAAAGTATTGTTTTTTAACAAGCTCAAAACATTTGATTAATAAGGGGATGAAGGGGATGATGACAATCTTTGCAAGAGGGTGGGAATCTTATTTCATTGGTCCTCAACTCGCGGCTCAGACACTTCATTCAGGATAAATGGAGTTAGCCCTGAGTTAACCTGCCCAGGAGCAGGTTAGTTCTGAATGATTCGTTGCCATAGAAATGTACCTGGTTAAAAGGTGAGTCAATTTTGTGGTACCGTTTATTGCGAGTTGAACTCAGAGTTGACCAAAGTTACCTCGCTAACTCCTCAAGCCAGGTACATAGTATAGGGCTCAGGGGCCACCGGTATGGACCTGCTTCCACCAGGGAGGCCCTGTAAGGAGCCAAAAGGAACCACTGTCAATTTGACTCTCCAGTTAAGCATGATGAGCAACAGGATATGTAAATGCTATCAAAGGTCGGGGTCACGTGACCTGTTCCTCCTGACATTAAAACAAAGCACGCCACGTACACCCTTCACAGCAGGACGTCCCAACAACCCCCCACTTCTTATCCTAATCAGCTCAAATTAACCTTAATATATAAAGGGCCCCGGGGTGTGGACTCCATGCTCTAGACTGCTGACACACCTTGTGAAAACCTCTCTACGATTACCTAGAATGACAGCTACAAAGAAGGACTTGACTGAAGGGGGGAGATAGAGGGATTGAAATAGGCCCTGTGTAGCTCAGTTGGTAGAGCATGGCGCTTGCAACGCCAGGGTTGTGGGTTCGATTCCCACGGGGGGCCAGTATGAAAATGCATGCACTCACTAACTGTAAGTCGCTCTGGATAAGAGCGTCTGCTAAATGACTCAAATGTAATGTACATTTAAATACAGTTTGTTTGATGTGTTATGAGACTGCCTAATGTAATTATCCACATTTGTGACCCTTTTGATGGTTGCGTTGATATTTGTGTTAAGTTGTCTAATTGGCAGTGAATTAAGCAGTCTTGCCTGGAGCTGTCCAGGGTGCTGATCTCCCAGTCCTGCTGCATAACCTTTTTTCATACTAATTTTTATGTCAACCAAAATATATATCGCAAAAAAATAGGGGGATGCTGGCTTGAGTGTGTGTCACTATTCATCGTTGTTGGTGAGGATGCTCTGCTCTGAGCTGTGGGGACTATGTGTACAGTGTGTCTGCCTTAGGAGCGGCACTATCCGTACAGACCCTGATCTTCCAGACAGATACAAACAATGGTAACAGCAAACTGTGCTCTGTGTTCTGTGCTCTGTGTCTGCCCAACATGTTCACTTCAGTGAGCAGAGGAAAGATGAAAAGCAAAGATGTGATCTGTGAGAGGTGTCAAAGAACCCTGGCCTCCCCTTGAATACACCTTATTATCCTCTTCCCTCCACACACCCCAACCACCCCTCTCTCTCCTTGTATTATCTGCTGAGTAAATAGGTCCTGTAATTATGTCAAATAACATTTTCCACATGCATCTTGACAGGGATTATGACTGGCTGCTGAGGAAAATATTTGTGTAGGGTGAGCTGTTAGATTGTAGAGGATTATGTTGAGGATGACAGACCTCCTACAGTGAGCTCTGTGAGGAATGAATGTCTCAAACCATTTAAGACACACAGGGATGTAAACACTGGTAAACCTGATGTGTAGTTTGATATAAAAAGGCCAATAGGTCCAAACAATGCAAATATATGAATTGTAGGAACCACTTTCACCGTCTTTAACTCATGAAAGTGTGACTTTATGGAAACAAATGGCTTACATGCTAAGTAGCCTAAAATTGTGGGTATAGACTGGAGAATGTAATGGAAAAACACAAGCACTGTAGCACTGAAACTGCAACTGCAGTGTGAAGAAAATCCAAGCTAATGTTTATATTTTCTGCCCTCCTCTTGCACGTCCGCTTGCAGAAAATCCTATAATTCCTCCTAAAGGCGTAACAAATTGAAGAGCGAAGCCTAGACCCCCTGGGTGAGAGAGAGAGGCAAGACACAGAGAAACACACTGTGAGCTAATGTGAGTGTGCCTGTGTCAGAATGTGTGTGAGAGCAGAGGTGAGGATAAGAATGACGAGAGAGTCATGACGGAAGGAGGTGGAGGAGAGGGGCAAACACCAGCACATGGCCTACAGTGTCCAATATGGTTTGATATGATTATTTTGAGGACTATTGTATTGTGTTTTGCTGTCAACAAAGCCAATTCAGCCATGACTCTCACACACAGGCAAGAGCTGAGGGACATCCATAATGAACAGATAATCAGTCAATTCCTGCACCAGCACCCTGGGACCACACATAACACACTTCCTCACCTAAATCAATGCTAGCCTGTACTTCTTGCCCGTATCTCAAAACTGTGGTTAAATAATACAACTTTTAATTAAAACATCCACACCAATGTCTTTTTTTTCCTTTTCTTTTTGTCATTTAGCAGACTCTGAGTGAGTGTGTATTGTCTTGATCTGAAATATGGTTCTGTTGGATACAGTTGAAGTCGGAAGTTTACATACAGTTAGGTTGGAGTCATTAAAACTCGTTTTTCAACCACTCCACAAATGTCTTGTTAACAATATAGATTTGGCAAGTCGGTTAGGACATCTACTTTGTGCATGACACAAGTAATTTTTACAACAATTGTTTACAGACAGATTATTTCACTTATAATTCACTGTATCACAATTCCAGTAGGTCAGAAGTTTACATACAGTGAGGGAAACAAGTATTTGATCCCCTGCTGATTTTGTATGGTTGCCCACTGACAAAGAAATGATCAGTCTATAATTTTAATGGTAGGTTTATTTCAACAGTGAGAGACAGAATAACAACAAAAAAATTCAGAAAAACGCATATCAAAAATGTTATAAGTTCATTTGCATTTGAATGAGGGAAATAAGTATTTGACTTCCTCTCAATCAGAAAGATTTCTGGCTCCCAGGTGTCTTTTATATAGGGTAACGAGCTGAGATTAGGAGCACACTCTTAAAGGGAGTGCTCCTAATCTCAGTTTGTTACCTGTATAAAAGACACCTGTCCACAGAAGCAATCAATCAATCAGATTCCAAACTCTCCACCATGGCCAAGACCAAAGAGCTCTCCAAGGATGTCAGGGACAAGATTGTAGACCTACACAAGGCTGGAATGGGCTACAAGACCATCGCCAAGCAGCTTGGTGAGAAGGTGACAACAGTTGGTGGGATTATTCGCAAATGGAAGAAACACGAAAGAACTGTCAATCTCCCTCGGCCTGGGGCTCCATGCAAGATCTCACCTCGTGGAGTTGCAATGATCATGAGAACGGTTAGGAATCAGCCCATAACTACATGGGAGGATCTTGTCAATGATCTCAAGGCAGCTGGGACCATAGTCACCAAGAACACAATTAATAACACACTACGCCGTGAAGGACTGAAATCCTGCAGTGCCCGCAAGGTCCCCCTGCTCAAGAAAGCACATATACAGGGCCGTCTGAAGTTTGCCAATGAACATCTGAATGATTCAGAGGAGAACTGGGTGAAAGTGTTGTGGTCAGATGAGACCAAAATCGAGCTCTTTGGCATCAACTCAACTCGCCGTGTTTGGAGGAGGAGGAATGCAGCCTATGACCCCAAGAACACCAACCCCACCGTCAAACATGGAGGTTGAAACATTATGCTTTGGGCGTGTTTTTCTGCTAAGGGGACAGGACAACTTCACCGCATCAAAGGGACGATGGACGGGGCCATGTACTGTCATATCTTGGGTGAGAACCTCCTTCCCTCAGCCAGGGCATTGAAAATGGGTCGTGGATGGGTATTCCAGCATGACAATGACCCAAAACACATGGCCAAGGCAACAAAGGAGTGGCTCAAGAAGAAGCACATTAAGGTCCTGGAGTGGCCTAGCCAGTCTCCAGACCTTAATCCCATATAAAATCTGTGGAGGGAGCTGAAGGTTCGAGTTGCCAAACGTCAGAAGATCTGCAAAGAGGAGTGGAACAAAATCCCTCCTGAGATGTGTGCAAACCTGGTGGCCAACTACAAGAAAAGTCTGACCTCTGTGATTGCCAACAAGGGTTTTGCCACCAAGTACTAAGTCATGTTTTGCAGAGGGGTCAAATACTTATTTCCCTCATTAAAATGCAAATTTTTTTTGTTGTTATTCTGTCTCTCACTGTTCAAATAAACCTACCATTAAAATTAGAGACTGATCATGTCTTTGTCAGTGGGCAAACGTACAAAATCAGCAGGGGATCAAATACTTTTTTCCCTCACTGTACACTAAGTTGACTATGCCTTTAAACAGCTTGGAAAATTCCAGAAAATTATGTCATGGCTTTAGAAGCTTCTGATAGGCAAATTTACATCATTTGAGTCAATTGGAGGTGTACCTGTCGATGTATTTCAAGGCCTACCATCGAACTCAGTGCCTCTTTGCTTGACATCATGGGAAAATCAAATGAAATCAGCCAAGACCTCAGTAAAAAAACATTTAGACCTCCACAAGTTTGGTTCATCCTTGGGAGCAATTTCCAAATGCCTGAAGGTACCACGTTTATCTGTACGAACAATAGTACGCAAGTATAAACACCATGGGACCACGCAGCCGTCATACCGCTCAGGAAGGAGACACGTTCTGTCTCCTAGAGATGAACGTACTTTGGTGTGAAAAGTGCAAATCAATCCCAGAACAACAGCAAAGGACCTTGTGAAGATGCTGGAGGAAACGCTCAGCAAGGAAGAAGCCACTGCTCCAAAACCACCATAAAAAAGCCAGACTATGGTTTGCAACTGCACATGGGGACAAAGATCGTACTTTTTGGAGAAATGTCCTCTGGTCTGATGAAACAAAAATAGAACTGTTTGCCCATAATGACCATCGTTATGTTTGGAGGGAAAAGGGGAATGCTTGCAATCCGAAGAACACCATCCCAACCGTGAAGCACGGGGGTGGCAGCATCATGCTGTGGGGGTGCTTTGCTGCAGGAGGGACTGATGCACTTCACAAAGTAGATGGCATCATGAGGAAGGAAATATATGAGGATATATTGAAGCAACATCTCAAGACATCAGTCAGGAAGTTAAAGCTTGGTCGCGAATGGGTCTTCCAAATGGACAATGACCCCCAAGCATACTTCCAAAGATGTGGCAAAATGGCTTAAGAACAAAGTCAAGGTATTGGAGTGGCCATCACAAAGCCTTGACCTCAATCCTATAGAAAATGTGTAGGCAGAACTGAAATAGCGTGTGCGAGCAAGGAGGCCTACAAACCTGACTCAGTTACACCAGCTCTGTCAGGAGGAATGTGCCAAAATTCACACAACTTATTGTGGGAAGTTTGTGGAAGGCTACCCGAAACATTTGAACCAAGTTAAACAATTTAAAGGCAAAGCTACCAAATACTAATTGAGTGTATGTAAACTTCTGACCCACTGGGAATGTGATGAAAGAAATAAAAGCTGAAATAAATCATTCTCTCTACTATTATTCTGATATTTCACATTCTTAAAATAAAGTGGTGATCCTAACTGAACTAAAACAGGGAATTTTTTACTAGGATTAAATGTCAGGAATTGTGAAAAACTGAGTTTAAATGTATTTGGCTAACGTGTACTTCTGACTTCAACTGTATCTAAAACACATTACCTCTGTTATGTAGTGTGCTCTCTGTTGATCACCCATCACTTGTGCCTCAAAAACCCTCTTTATCTTGAAATGCATGCTATACTTATCAATCTATACATTTTTGTAGTATGCTAATCATAAATAGCCAGTATGGCCAGTCACACATGAAAGATGATTTCACACATATGTCAAAAGGACAGGCATTCACATTCACAAATGAAGAGCTGAACAGATTATTGTTTTCCATTTGTAAAGGAAGATAAGTAGATACAACATTAAAACCATTTTCTACAAATGTTCTGTACATAGAGCATTCTGAATCTGTTAATTGCTTGCATTGCAGTGATGTGATTGGCCTCACTAAAATTGCGGATTGATTCATTATGTAGAGAAGTAAAAGCTTTCCTCTCATTCTCTCTCTCCCCCTCTCTTTTGTCTGTCTATTTCTCTGATCACATAAATTCTCTCTATTTGGAAAATCATAGAAGTGAGACCATGCATTATTGAGCTTGTTGGAAATGATTACAGAGAAAATATAAGACAGTGTCTGTACTACACAGGGAGAGGTCATCCTCTGTGATGGAGTTAGTCTCTGTGAGGACAGTCGTTAGTCAGCAGGTTCTCACCGGCACCGGTTGAAAAGTCTCTAATGACCCGACAAGAAGCCATCGATCAGGTGCTCAGGGCTATGGTTCATGTACCACACACATGCACAGACACACACAGACACTAACAGTGAGGAATGTCATTTATCCCCTCTAGACATGATGAAGCCCCTGATTGAACCTCTTCCCTCACATCCAGTTAGATCAATGTTACATCTTCCATTAATTATTCACCTAGCTTTATCTCCCCCCTCTGCCCTCCTAAATCACCATCACAGTCCCACTGATGAGCTAGGCCCTCCAATCCTCTCCCTCTCTCTCTCTCTCCCTCTCTCTCTCTCATCCACCTTCCCCCACACTCTCTCTGAGTGATATCAGATTTGGCCCATGCACAGTGAGTGTTTTATAGACAGGAGGATAGCTTTCCTGCCGTCCAATGTTTGTTGTTTATGAACTGACTTACTGTTCTGCATCTCTCGCCGCAGTGAACACACAGGGATTCAAAAAAATATCATATTGCATAATGATGATCAACAACACCTCGTCTCCTTATAGTTTTAGCTTCCCTGGCTGCATTTGAATATATTTGCATGATAATGCCGTTTACACATTGTGAGTGTAAGGCTTCGTGTTGTTTGTCCTAATTCCAGTTTGAAGTTGGAAGCTGATCCTCAGTGGGGCCCGACGCCAGAGGAGGACCGCTGGGGAATCAGGGAGAGGAAGACACTGGCAGGGAAGTAGTGAAAACGCACATCAAAGCCTGCATTTCTTCATCTCTTATTCCCATGACACATGTCTACATACATCCAAGAGAAAGTTTGACTGAGATGTTTGGAGAGAGGGATGGAAAGGAGGACACTGATATGGAGTTTGTTTGGAGACTTGTTGTCATATTGTTTGTTGGAGATGAATTGCTTCGGTCTGTGGATTGTACAGATAATAACTAATACACAGTAGGCCATACTGTATCAATTGAGTAAATAGCATTAGATAAGGGAGGTTGTCTTTCCTGATATTTAGGTAACAAAAATGCACACAGGACCCACACACAACCCACAGTTTACAGTGATGTTCTTGCCCTCTCTTTCTCCCTCTCTCTGCTTCTTCCTCTTCCTCTTTCTCTCCGTCATCAGTTTGCTGGCAGTGCTCTCTCTGTGAGCCCTGTGTGCACTGTGCTGTAATTAAGGTGTGTGGGTGAGGTGGCTGCTCTCCTCGTTTAATAGTCACGTGTCTGGAAGGCCGCATTAATTACATATGGGGTTTTTCCACTCCCCCAATGACTCTGTCAAACTGTCACCGCTGCATCAATGATGGCAGCCACCCCACTGCCACTTTAAAAGGCCCTGAACAGACAGCACATTTTACTGAGGAAACAGGTACAGAGCAGTGAGACACATAGAACATGTTTTCAGTTTTACAGCCGCAAGGCACAGATGGCCTGCTGTACCAAACTGAGCAGAGTCTGACCACGACGGAAGTGTTTGTTCAATGTAACGGTTCATGATGCAAAGGAGAGAGTGGGGTGTAGAAATGGTGAACAGCTGTTTCTCGTAAGATCATTGTCTCCCTTTCACTCAGTGAACAGGCTTGTGTTATGGCACTTCTGTGTGTGTGTTTGTGTGTGTGTGTGGTGCGTGCATGCGTTTGTATGCAGCCTCATGTGTCCCTTGTCTCTTCCCAAAATATGCTATTTCATATCAGCAATCAGTGAATTGAGGAACTAGGAAAAACAGACTCAGTATAAACTGAACGCAACAAGAAGAGGGAATATATACAGTGGGGAGTATTTGATACACTGACGATTTTGCAGGTTTTCCTACTAACAAAGCATGTAGAGGTCTGTAATTTTTATCATAGGTACACTTCAACTGTGAGAGACAGAATCTAAAACAAAAATCCAGAAAGTCACATTGTATGATTTTTAAGTAATTAATTTGCATTTTATTGCATGACATAAGTATTTGATCACCTACCAACCAGTAAGAATTCCGGCTCTCACAGACCTGTTAGTTTTTCTATAAGAAGCCCTCCTGTTCTCCACTTATTACCTGTATTAACTGCACCTGTTTGAACTCGTTACCTGTATAAAAGACACCTGTCCACACACTCAATCAAACAGACTCCAACCTCTCCACAATGGCCAAGACCAGAGAGCTGTGTAAGGACATCAGGGATAAAATGGTAGACCTGGACAAGGCTGGGATGGGTTACAGGACAATAGGCAAGCAGCTTGGTGAGAAGGCAACAACTGTTGGCGCAATTATTAGAAAATTGAAAAAGTTCAAGATGATGGTCAATCACCCTCGGTCTGGGGCTCCATGCAAGATCTCACCTCGTGGGGCATCAATGATCATGAGGAAGGTGAGGGATCAGCCCAGAACTACACGGCAGGATCTGGTCAATGACCTGAAGAGAGCTGGGACCACAGTCTCAAAGAAAACCATTAGTAACACACTATGCCGTCATGGATTAAAATCCTGCAGCGCACGCAAGGTCCCCCTGCTCAAGCCAGCGCATGTCCAGGCCCGTCTGAAGTTTGCCAATGACCATTTGGATGATCCAGAGGAGGAATGGGAGAAGGTCATGTGGTCTGATGAGACAAAAATAGAGCTTTTTGGTCTAAACTCCACTCGCTGTGTTTGGAGGAAGAATAAGGATGAATACAACCCCAAGAACACCATCCCAACCGTGAATTATGGAGGTGGAAATATCATTCTTTGGGGGATGCTTTTCTGCAAAGGGGACAGGACGACTGCACCATATTGACGGGAGGATTGATGGGGCCATGTATCTCGAGATCTTGGCCAACAACCTCCTTCCCTCAGTAAGAGCATTGAAGATGGGTCGTGGCTGGGTCTACCAGCATGACAATGACCCGAAACACACAGCCAGGGCAACTAAGGAGTGGCTCCATAAGAAGCATCTCAAGGTCCTGGAGTGGCCTAGCCAGTCTCCAGACCTGAACCAATAGAAAATCTTTGGAGGGAGCTGAAAGTCCGTATTGCCCAGCAACAGCCCCGAAACCTGAAGGATCTGGAGTAGGTCTGTATGGAGGAGTGGGCCAAAATCCCTGCTGCAGTGTGTACAAACCTGGTCAAGACCTACAGGAAACATATGATCTCTGTAATTGCAAACAAAGGTTTCTGTACCAAATATTAAATTCTGCTTTTCTGATGTATCAAATACTTATGTCATGCAATAAAATGCAAATGAATTACTTAAAAATCATACAATGTGATTTTCTGGATTTTTGTTTTAGATTCCGTCTCTCACAGTTGAAGTGTACCTATGATAAAAAGTACAGCCCTCTACATGCTTTGTAAGTAGGAAAACGTGCAAAATCGGCAGTGTATCAAATACTTGTTCTCCCCACTGTATATTAAATGGCATAGTCTTTCAACATGAGGTCTAGAGAATCTCAGTTCTTGAGACTGATGAATATTTCATGTGACACATTCTAGTGGCATATTCTGTTTGATCCTTCAAATCATCACTTTATGGATCAAAGCTCTGTTATGTGCTCTAAAAAACGAATCCAAAGAAATGTAAACTAAAAAATATTCCATTCAGCAAAATAAAAAAAAGAATAAGTCATATTAAATTCAGTATTGCACATCACGCTTTATCAATGCTGAGCAGAAAAGCTGTGCTGCCATATATCAGTCTATAGTCCTAAGCTACTCAGGCGCAAAGATAAAACAAGACTAGAATGTTCCACTTTGCAATGGGTAGAGATGTGCAACAGGGTAAGCACTGAGACAATACACAGTTATAAGAGAGACACAATTGATGTGCCAATGTAATATAAATACTGTATACAGCGCCTTTGGAAAATATTCAGACCCCTTGACTTTTTCCACATTTTGTTACGGTACAGCCTTATTCTAAAATTGATAAAATAAAACATTTTCCTCCTCAATCTACACACACTACCCCATAATGACAAAGCGAAAACAGGTTTTTAGAAATTGTAGCAAAGTACAGAGAGATGCTTGATGAAAACCTGCTCCAGAGTGCTCAGGACCTCAGACTGGGGCGAAGGTTCACCTTCCAACAGGACAACAACCCTAAGCACACAGTCAAGACAACGCATGAGTGGCTTCGGTACAAGTCTCTGAATGTCCTTGAGTGGCCCAGCCAGAGCCCGGACTTGAAACCGATCAAACATCTCTGGAGAGACCTGAAAATAGGTGTGCAGCAACGCTCCCCATCTAACCTGGCAGAGCTTGAGAGGATCTGCAGAGAAGAATGGGAGAAACTCCCCAAATACAGGTGTGCCAAACTTGTAGCGTCATCCCCAAGAAGACTTGAGGCTGTAATCACTGCCAAAGATGCTTCAACAAAGTACTGAGTAAAGGGTCTGAATACTTATGTAAATGTGATTTTTCAGTGTTTTTTCAAAAATAAATTTGCAAGAATTCCTAAAAACCTTTTTTTGCTTTGTCATTATGGGGTATTGTGTGTAGATTGATGAGAAAAAAACAAATATTTCATCAATTTTAGAATAAGGCTATAATGTAAAGTCAAGGGGTCTGAATACCTTCCGAAGTCACTCTACATACTATAATTGTCACGCTCTGGCTCCGGGACTGTGTTGTTTGAGCCAGGGTGTATTCATTTGGTTGTGTTGGGTATAGGGTGTGTTCATTTGTTGTGTTTGGTTTTGGTTTTGTTTCCGTGTTTGGTCAGTGACTCCCAATCGGAGGTAACGAGTGTCAGCTGTCGGCTCGTTATCTCTGATTGGGAGCCATATTTATACTGTGTGTTTTCACCTTGTGGTTGTGGGTTTTTGTTCCAGGTTCAGTATTTTGTCACTGTTGGACTTCACTATCGTCTTTTGTTTTGTAGTTACGTGCTTTCTTTATTAAAGTCATCATGTTCACTCAACGCGCTGCGTATTGGTCTGCTCCTTTATAGACGATCGTGACAGAAAAACCCACCATAAAAGGACCAAGCAGCGTGTCCAGGAGCAAAGAGACTGGACATGGGAGGGCGCCTGGTAAGGAGATCGAGAGGCTGGCGATGGCCCAGGTGGGCAAATCGTGGTCCTGGGAGGACATGCTCGGGGGCAAGGGACCTTGGGGGAAGATCAAGGCCCTGGCGAGAGAGAACAACGGCGTCAGCAGGGTCATCGTTGGAAGGACGAGAGGCAACCCCAAAAAGTTTTTGGGGGGCACATGGCTAGGCGGCTGGGCAGCAGGAGGCTGCCACAGGGAGACGTGGAGAAGGCTATCGGATTACGGGAGCCATTGGCGAGTAGAGGAAGGGAAGTTGTTGCGGCACGGCGTGAGAGACTGATGTGTGTTACCAGTCCGGTCCGGCCCGTTCCTGATCCCCAGTTAAAGCCAGTGGTGTGTGTTCCCAGTACGGACCGGCCTGTTCCTACTCCACGCATCAAGCCCACGGTGTGCGTCGCCAGTCCAGCCCGGCCTGTTCCTGCTCCACGCACAGAACCTACGGTGTGCGTCGCCAGCCCGACCCGGCCTGTTCCTGCCACCCGCACCAAGACTACGGTGCGCGTCGCCAGCCCGGTCCGGCCTGTTCCTGCCACCCGCACCAAGTCTACGGTGTGCGTCGCCAGCCCGGTCCGGCCTGTTCCTGCCACCCGCACCAAGTCTACGGTGTGCGTCGCCAGCCCAGCCCGGCCTGTTCCTGCCACCCGCACCAAGCCTACGGTGTGCGTCGCCAGCCCGACCCGGCCTGTTCCTGCCACTCGCACCAAACCCACGGTGCGCGTCGCCAGCCGGTCCGGCCTGTTCCTGCCACCCGCACCAAGTCTACGGTGTGCGTCGCCAGCCCAGCCCGGCCTGTTCCTGCTCCCGCACTAGCCCTGAGATGCGTGTCCTCAGCCCCGGGACCACCAGTTCCGGCACCACGCACTAGGCCTTATGTGCGTCCCCAGGGTCCAGCATGCCCTGTTGCTTCTCCCCGCACTAGCCCTGAGATGCGTGTCCTCAGCCCGGTACCTCCAGTTCCGGCACCACGCACCAGGCCTACGGTGCGCCTCAGACGGCCAGAGTCTGCCGTCTGCCCAACGGCGCCTGAACTGACCGTCTGCCCAACGGCGCCTGAACTGCCCGTCTGCCCAACGGCGCCTGAACTGCCCGTCTGCCCAACGGCGCTTGAACTGCCCGTCTGCCCAAAGGCGCCTGAACTGCCTGTCTGCCCAACGCCGTCTGAACTGTCCGTCTGCCAAGCGCTGCATAAGCCGCCCGTCTGCCATGAGCCTTCAGAGCCGTCCGCCAGACCGGAGCCGCTAAAGCCTTCCGCCAGACAGGATCAGCCAGAGCCTTCCGCCAGACAGGATCAGCCAGAGCCTTCCGCCAGACAGGATCAGCCAGAGCCTTCCGCCAGACAGGATCAGCCAGAGCCTTCCGCCAGACAGGATCAGCCAGAGCCTTCCGCCAGACAGGATCAGCCAGAGCCTTCCGCCAGCCATGAGCAGCCAGATCCGTCAGCCTGCCGCGAGCAGCCAGATCCGTCAGCCAGCCACGAGCAGCCAGATCCGTCCAGCCAGCCATGAGCAGCCAGATCCGTCAGCCAGCCATGAGCAGCCAGATCCGTCAGCCGCCATGAGCAGCCAGATCCGTCAGCCAGCCATGAGCCGTCCAGCCAGGATCCGCCAGAGCCAGCCAGCCAGGATCTGCCATTCCAGTCCGGTGCTGCCCCTTAGTCCGGTGCTGCCCCTTAGTCTGGTGCTGCCCCTTAGTCCGGTGCTGCCCCTTAGTCCGGTGCTGCCCCTTAGTCCGGTGCTGCCTCTTAGTCGGTGCTGCCCCTTAATCCGGTGGGGGTCAGTTGGAGGAGGCTACTGAAGCGGGTAGTGACTATGGTGGGGGTGGGGACTAAAGATGCGGAGTCTATCATACATCAAATGAACACAGTACAGTTGGTTATGCACTGTGGCCTTTCATTACAACATTTCGCCTTAAGATACAGCTAAATAAATCAGGTCTTGTTTACTAATATATAATAACTACTAGGAGCTTATAATTTTCATAACAGCATTTTTTTATTCATTAAAATATGTTTTAATACTGAAGTTAGCTTAGGGAGGTGTACACTGTGATGAAATGTCAATGCTTAGGGAAAAGTTGTTTTGGTTACATCATTAAGAAATACAGGCTGTGACAGCAGCATCCCTCCACACCCCAGTGAGCAGGACAGGGCCCACTGGCTCAGTACAGTACAGTACAACCAAGTACTGGTTCACAAGACATGGAGTTTCATGGAGCGCATTAGATCACTGAAACTGATCCTTAACTTTCCAATCAGGGCTCTCTGTCTTGACCTCATAAAGACAATGATGCACTAGTATTATTGAAATATCCTTCTCTAACCAGTGCATCCAAACACATACAGTGAAGCAGCACTGTCTCTCCACCTCTCAATCAAGGTTTTCTTTATGGATCATTACTGCTGAACATGGGAGGATTGAGAGACTTGAGGATGTCTGGGAAGGGCAAATCATGTCTTCTGGGATTTGCCTTCTGTGTGCAGAAAAGAGAGAGGTATTAAGACCGTCTGGAGAGATAGAGATGAAGAGAGAAAGATACTAAGACTGGACTGTCTGGAGAGATAGAGAGGAAGAGAGAAAGAGATAATAAGACTGGACTGTCTGGAGAGATAGAGAGGAAGAGAGAGAGATACTAAGACTGGACTGTCTGGAGAGATAGAGAGGAAGAGAGAGAGAGATAATAAGACTGGACTGTCTGGAGAGATAGAGAGGAAGAGAGAGATACTAAGACTGGACTGTCTGGAGAGATAGAGAGGAAGAGAGAGAGAGATAATAAGACTGGACTGTCTGGAGAGATAGAGAGGAAGAGAGAGAGATACTAAGACTGGACTGTCTGGAGACAGGGACGGCTTGTTCAATAGGGCGATATGGGCGACGCACTGCCAAACGGGAAAAGGAAGGGATTTTTTTTCTAATCAATTATTAAAAAAAAAAATATATATATATATATAATTTTTTTTTATAAATTTATAAAAAATTATATCACGGCAACAGCAGTTATCAGTGTTCACGTCTGATCTGCCAGCCACTAAATGTCAAATCAGGCTAAAGTAGTGCTTCAAATGGCCCCGCCCGTTTTTGGGCGATTTCAGTCAGGTTGAAAATCGCCCAGAAGTCTCTCATAGCCTGTCATGTAAAATCTATTTTTTTCACATTTCAAAGCTTTCAATACATTCTCTATGGGTGTCTGTGTGCATGCACTTACGGCGCTTTACGTCATACGTGACGTAACGTTGAACGTAACTAAGACAAATGGCGGCTATCAGCGTCTATGTTGCGACCTGCAGTGTGGCGTTATTTTATGTTTTTAATTTGTAGACTTAGTTTACAAACATTCTGCAAACATTCTGCTTTGGACTGATCTTCGGTTTTGGACTGATCTTGTTGATCGTGTACATACCCGCTACGAACTGACTAAATAATGAAAACGCTGCTGGCAGAGAGGTGGAGCCGGCCACCTTCACCCTGGTCAGAGCGGACCCCGCGATCCTGGTAAGAGAGCGACTGTACCCCGACATTGAACTGCTTTCTGTGTCATTGAACCTTACTATTGTTGATAAAACAAGTTTACTGGAGAACGGAGAAAAAGTAGAGACTTTTGGACAAGGTGGATAATTGTATAATATAAGGCAGTTTATTCAGAGGTAAAGATATCTGCAATCGCGTTCACGGACCCGTTCGTCAAACTCTTAGGGAGCTATAAATCAAGCCCCATTACTTACCATATCAGATAAGAGAAATTGCTGCAGCTACATATATTTTACATCCTGGCCCTACATAGTTCACTATTTGCATCACTTACCAAAATATTACATGTGGTCATATATGCTTGGAAAGTGGAGATGCCATAGAACGTCAAAAAAGTAAACATTGCTGGAGACACATTGCGTTTGCTAGCGAAGAGATTTGTTGTGGCAAATGAACTTGGGCTGGGAATTGCCAGGAACCTCACGATAAGATATATGCATCAGCATTGCGAGTCCTCATGATTCTATACGTATTACGATTCGATACTGTGATTTTATTGCGCACCATATGTCTGTTGCAGAGGGATCAGAAAGCCATGAGAACGAGTTTTGATCAGTCATGGAAATAAAAGTGCTGAAAACAAATTGGCTCCCAATGTGAAAAGATTGAGAACAAGCTATGAAGGAACAATAATGGTGTTTTGGTGCAGGTACAGCCAACTAGCGCTAAAATATTGCGATATTGTCAATACAGTATATCGTAAAAGTATCACTATGTAACTCGATTTCTTTCACCCCAATCCCTCAAATTAACGGTAAATAACTGAATTGTTTGCCCCACATTTAGCTAAGATGATTAGCTAGCCAGCTAAAATGTTTTATTTAGTTAGCAGTCGCATCTACAATAGTTTACTGTCAATAACATGTCTCCAAAAATGACGTGGTGTCTCCAATTGTGTTGACATTTTACAATTGCAATGCGCATCCATGAGTATCCACTTTCTGTAGCTCAGCTGGTAGAGCATGGCGCTTGTAACGCCAAGGTAGTGGGTTCGATCCCGGGACCACCCATACACAAAAATGTATGCACGCATGACTGTAAGTCGCTTTGGATAAAAGCGTCTGCTAAATGGCAATTATTATTATTATTATTATTATCTGAAGAGAGCCCCGAAACATTGTGTGTAGACATTTTATGCAATAAATGGAAGTAGGTTCAATCTAGTAGTTCTGATCTTCTGATTGGTCCTGATGAGTTAGGCGAGTCCCCTCCAGGCTACTGTCACTGTTGCATTGGCTCTGAGTCGGGTTCTCTGTCTTCAAATGTTCAGCCTAAGAGAGGGATTTTTGTGTGTGTGTGTGTGTGTGTGTTTAACAGTGATGATGTGTGTGTGTGTGTGTGTGTGTTTAACAGTGATGATGTGTGTGTGTGTGTGTTTGTGTGTGTGTGTGTCCTGAGAGGCCTATGGCGTGGGTGTTGTCCTTGGCCACCTGCTGACAAGGCTGACAAGATAGGACCCTTTTGTCCATTGTTATTGGATAGGAACAGAACTTATAACCAGCTCCTGACCTAAATAGATCTTAGCACAACATTTTACTCAACATATCATATTCCATATTCACTATAACAAATATATTAGCAAGAACCCCTACATCCTCAGCCCGGCTAATCCAGTGTGTGAAGTTTTGCGGAGTGTTTGAGTTAGCTTGCGAGGCAAAGATGAAACTGAGGGCTCCACCAACCCTGGTAAGCCAACACTTTTGAGATCAGTCAATAAATGCTTCTGGTATTGACTTATATGCTGCCCCTGTCTTCATGTTGTTGCTGGACATATCTTTTTTAAATGTGTGTAGGTCACCTAAATCATCAGAAAAATTGCCCCTCCTGAGAATTTTTTCAGGAGCCGCCACTGTCTGGAGAGATAGAGAGGAAGAGAGAGAGACATAGGAAGGTTGGACTGTCTTGAGCGATGGAGAGGAAGAAAGAGACATGGTAAGACTGGACTGTCTGGAGAGATGAAGAGGAAGAGATGTTGGAGGGTACAAGCGTCAGAGAGTGATTGTGCTGTGAAGGCATTCTCCAGTCACTCACTCTCCACAGAGTTATTGCTCATGACATTTAATTCAGAGCGAAGCGCTCTACTTCATATGTTATATCCTGGGGCATGTAATCGGGCTCAGATGAGAGGGAGAGAACATTTGTTTGTATGTCATATCCTGCAGCAATGCATCATTCCTCAAACAAAGGGAGAGACCACACGCTAACCTCTACATTTAGGTTTGTCGTTTCCTCTTCTACTTCCTGCAAAGTAGGCTATGTAATTTTTGGGGATCAAAAATAAGATTCAATCAAATAGTCAAAATGGTTTCAGACAAAAGTAAGATTCAATCAAGTAATCTAAATGCTTTCGGTTTTTCAAACAAGTTTCCCGACATGGAAATACGTGTTGCCTACAGTCAAGTAAACTATTTACTAGTGATGTGCAGTTCGCAACTACTTTTACTGTGTGACTTGTTTCATTTTAGTTGTTTATTTGACCTGCTAGTGCTGGCCACAATGAGTCCTACCTACAGCAGGATTAATACACGCTCCTCCGGTTTAGTGGCTCCAGAGACGTGCTCCAACCACCAACTATCTGTCACATGCACACAGGGAAATAGATAATGTTGCAGGCAGCATAGAGAAGAAAAATAAACTCAGCAAAAAAAGAAACATCCTCTCACTGTCAACTGCGTTTATTTTCAGCAAACTTAACATGTGTGAATATTTGTATGAACATAACAAGATTCAACAACTGAGACATAAACTGAACAAGTTCCCACAGACATGTGACTAACAGAAATAGAATAATGTGTCCCTGAACAAAGGTGGGGGTCAAAATCAAAGTAACAGTCAGTATCTGGTGGCCACCAGCTGCATTAAGTACTGCAGTGCATCTCCTCCTCATGGACTGCACCAGATTTGCCAGTTCTTGCTGTGAGATGTTACTCCACTCTTCCACCAAGACACCTGCAAGTTCCCTGACATTTCTGGGGGGGAATGGCCCTAGCCCTCACACTCCGATCCAACGGGTCCCAGACGTGCTCAATGGGATTGAGATCCGGGCTCTTCGCTTGCAATGGCAGAACACTGACATTCCTGTCTTGCAGGAAATCATGCACAGAATGAGCAGCATGGCTGGTGGCATTGTCATGCTGGAGGGTCATGTCAGGATGAGCCTGCAGGAAGGGTACCACATGAGGGAGGAGGATATCTTCCCTGTAACGCACAGCGTTGAGATTGCCTGCAATGACAATAAGCTCAGTCCGATGATGCTGTGACACACCACCCCAGACCATGACTGACCCTCCACCTCCAAATCGATCCCACTCCAGAGTACAGGCCTCTGTGTAACGCTCATTCCTTCAACGATAAACGCGAATCCGACCATCACCCCTGGTGAGACAAAACCGCGACTCGTCAGTGAAGAGCACTTTTTGCCAGTCCTGTCTGGTCCAGTGATGGTGGGTTTGTGCCCATAGGCGACGTTGTTGCCGGTGATGTCTGGTGAGGACCTGCCTTACAACAGGCCTACAAGCCCTCAGTCCAGCCTCTCTCAGCCTATTGCGGACAGTCTGAGCACTGATGGAGGGATTGTGCGTTCCTGGTGTAACGCGGGCAGTTGTTGTTGCCATCCTGTACCTGTACCTGTCCCGCAGGTGTGATGTTCGGCTGTAAACCCTTTACTATGAAGATCTGTGAAGTTATTTGGATTTTTACAAATTATCTTTGAAAGACAGGGTCCTGAAAAAGGGACGTTTCTTTTTTTGCTGAGTTTACATGTTCAGAACTGATAATTGATCACATGGTGCAAGAATGAATGCGAATGAATGAATTATTGAATGTTGTGATGGATCCAGCTTTGTAGAAACAAAACATTTACACACACAGCCTCTGTTCAACAAACTTGAACTCGAGAACGAAGTGTTTGGGGGACTGCAGTTCACGAACAACATTGTGCTTATCACCCTCACGGCATTCAAGCAATGCATTCCGCCAAGAGTTATTCACAATTTAGTACAGTTGGGCCACAACATACACAGCTAGACTTTGTTAAACTGTATCAATAAATAATCTTATTTGTATGCCTAGCAATCAACAAATGTACATTGTTTAAAGCAAGTGTTTACAAGTCTCAGTCACAAATGACAGCTCCAAAAGGTTCCCTATGGTGAAAGATGAGAACGAGAGGCTTGTAGAATCATGACTCTTGAGTTTTCAGTTCATTGTTTGCCGGTAAGGTGTCCTGCGTACTCTGGCCATTACTG
Organism: Coregonus clupeaformis; assembly: GCF_020615455.1. Classification (NCBI taxonomy): domain Eukaryota; kingdom Metazoa; phylum Chordata; class Actinopteri; order Salmoniformes; family Salmonidae; genus Coregonus; species Coregonus clupeaformis. The sequence continues at coordinate 33,233,400 of NC_059200.1, forward strand.
ACTCAAATGAATGAAATGAGTTAAAATATTTGTTTTTTTGACCAAACTATCATCTTCACACTAATAAGCAATTGGCTTCTTTCAATAATGATCTCATTAAAGCACATTTTCATAGGCTGACCCACATACTCCAAAACACAAGCAGGACGAAATGTCACGTTTTGCAAACTGTTTTACTGTGAAGGAATAATCATATAGCCTCCAGTGTTAGGATATTAATGGGACCCCTCTCAGGATGTACTCTAGTACAGGGTAGAGGATTAAGATCACAACCAAGCTACCGTCTGCAAAATTGTGTGACATTTCTAAACATGACATTATTGGCCTTGTGAAAAGGCTGTTAAAAGCAGTTAACTGGCTGGTGTGCTGAGCCTGGCCTGGGGTGAAGAATGGGGCAGGTGACAGAGAGACATTCTCAGGCTGTGACTGGGAGGCACTGAGTGAGTGGCCGCTGGTGGCGGTACATTTGTGTCAAACATACAGTGGCTTGCGAAAGTATTCACCCCCCTTGGCATTTTTCATATTTTGTTGCCTTACAACCTGGAATAAAATTGATTTTTTCAAAATTGATTTTTTCATTTGATTTACACAACATGCCTACCACTTTGAAGATGCAAAATATGTTTTATTGTGAAACAAACAAGAAATAACACCAAAAAAACGAAATTTGAACGTGCATAACTATTCAGACCCCCAAAGTCAAAACTTTGTAGAGCCACCTTTTGCATCAATTACAGCTGTAAGTCTATTGAGGTATGTCTCTATAAGCTTGGCACATCTAGCCACTGGGCTATTTGCCCATTCTTCAAGGCAAAACTGCTCCAGCTTCTTCAAGTTGGATGGGTTCCGCTGGTGTACAGCAATCTTTAAGTCATCCCACACATTCTCAATTGGATTGAGGTCTGGGCTTTGACTAGGCCATTCCAAGACATTTAAATGTTTCCCCTTAAACCACTCGAGTGTATTAGGCTTGGTGGGGGACTCAGGTGCAGAGACGGACACACGGACAACACACACACACAGGGGAAAAAGGAAAAGGGAAACAAGCGGGAACCGGACCAACAGTGCCGAACCGTAGCCAGTACCCCCCTCAGCGGGCGCCACCCGGCGACCCACCCGGCTTGTCAGGGTGGTCCCTATGAAGTCAGCCACCAGCTGCGGATCCAGTATAAATCGTCGGGGAATCCAGGACCTCTCCTCGGGACCAGTATCCCTCCCAGTCCACCAGGTACTGAAGCCCTCTACCACGCCTCCGGACGTCAGCAGTCTCCCGACCGTGTAGGCTGGATGGTGCAGTCAATAATCTGCGGTGGCGGAGGGGGATCCACAGGCGGACACAAAGGGCTGGAGGAGACCAGCTTCAGCTGGGACACGTGAAATGTAGGATGGACTCTCATGGCCTGGGAAGCTTCAACCGAACAGCCGAAGGGGGTTGATGATGGAGTCGATCTCGAAAGGACCCAAATACCGGGCGACAGCTTACGGGAGTCAGTGCGCAGGGGGATGTTGCTGGAGGAGAGCCAGACTCGCTGACCAGGCTGGAACTGGGCGACTACCCTGTGCCTGTCCGCCACCCTCTTGTTACGCTCTGCTGTCCGTAGAAGGGCCTCACGGGTGTCCACCCACACCTTGCGGCACAGAGTAATCCTGAACTGGCTGGGACCCGCTAACTCCTTTTCTTGAGACGGGAACAATGGCGGTTGGTACCCCAAAGCCGCCTCAAAGGTGGTCGAGAGGCCGGTGGCAGATGAGGTGAGGGAATTGTGGGCATATTCGACCCACGGGAGATGTTTGGCCCAGGTGGACGGGTTCTGGGATGTCACACAGCGTAGAGCAGCCTCCAGGTCCTGATTGGTCCTCTCAGTCTGGCCATTGGACTGGGGATGAAACCTGATGAGAGACTGACAGAGGCACCCAGAGCCGAACAAAACTCCTTCCATACCCGAGAAATGAACTGTGGACCTCTATCGGACACTATGTCCACAGGTATTCCATGGGGGACGGAATAATAATTTTGGTAATGCAACAAAATGGGCAGATTTAGAGAATCTGTCCACGATGGTGAGTATGGTGTCTTACCCTCAGACATAGGAAGTCCAGTGACGAAGTCCAAGGCCACGTGAGACCAAGGACGACTCGGGACTGGGAGAGGCCGCAGCAGGCCCGAAGGAGCCCCTGTGGGAAGCCTTATTTTGGGCACAGATGGAACAGGCCTCCACGTACTCCCGGACGTCAGCCTCGGCGGATGGCCACCAAAGTGCCTCTTAAGTAGGCGGCAGTGTACGGTTCATACCAGGGGTGGCAGGAGAATCGTGAGGTGTGGATCCAGTTGAGCACTTGCGGCCGCACGGCTGCGGGAACATAGAGAAGGTCGGGGGGCCATCGGCGGTCAGGTTCCAACTCTTGTGCCGATCGGACGAGGGACTCGATTTCCCAGTGAACAGCCGCCACCAAACAGGAAGCGGGCAGAACAGGTTCAGGATTGCTGAAGTCTTCATTGTCTGTAAACTGGCGAGAGAGAGCATCAGGCTTGACATTACGTGTGCCAGGACGATATGTTAAAATAAACTTGAACCTGCTGAAGAACAGAGCCCATCTGGCCTGACGGGAGTTCAGCCTCTTGGATGACTGGATGTAAGCCAGGTTCTTGTGGTCTGTCCAGACTATGAAGGGTTGCTCTGCTCCGTCCTAGCCAGTGCCTCCACTCCTCCAACGCCAACTTGACAGCAAGCAACTCCCGGTTACCCACGTCGTAGTTCTTCTCACCAGGGGTCAATCTCCTGGAGAAAAAGGCCACAGGATGGAGCTTCTGGTCCGTGGGGGAACGTTGTGACAGGACTGCCCCCACCCCGAATCAGAGGCGTCCACTTCCACAATAAACTGCAAACTAGTGTCTGGATGAATAAGAACAGGTGAGGTGGTGAACAGTTCCTTCAATGTACTCACAGCTGACTCGGCCTCAGGCGTCCACAGGAATGGCACCTTAGGGGAGGTGAGCTTGGTCAGGGGGCAACCACTCGGCTGAAACCCCTGATGAAGCGGCGGTAGAAGTTGGCGAAGCCCAGGAAGCGTTGTAGCTGCTTCCGAGACGTGGGTGTGGGCCACTCACAACCGCTCTGATCTTGTCGGGTCTGGTGACACTTGTCCCCGCTCGTAGTAAAGCCCCAAAAGGGGACGGACTGCCGGTGGAACTCACATTTTTCTGCTTTCACATACAGTTTATTTTCCATGAGGCGTTGGAGAACCAGACGGACGTTGGGAGACGTGTTCATCCTGTGACTTAGAGAATATTAGAATGTCATCCAAATAGACAAACACAAAACGGTGTAGAAAATCCCTCAACACATCGTTAACCATGGCCTGAAACACTGCTGGGGGCGTTAGTAGACCGAATGGCATGACTAGGTATTCGAAGTGTCCGAGAGGGTATTGAACCCAGTCTTCCATTCGTCTCCCGGCCTGATCCTAACAGGTGGTAAGCGTTACGTAGGTCGAGTTTGGTAAACACGGTGGCACCATGAAGAGGTTCAAATGCTGAGTTGATGAGAGGCAGAGTACGTATTTCTGACTGTGATGTTATTAAGTCCTCTGTAGTCAATGCAGGGGCGTAATGTTTTGTCCTTCTTCTCTACAAAAAGAACCCAGCACCAACAACGGAAGAGAGATGAGGACGAATGATGCCAGAGGCTGGAGTCGCCTATGTAGGTTTCCATAGCTTCTCCTCTCAGGAGCCGGACAGATTGAAAAGCCGACTACCCGGCAAAGGGCTCCAGGCAGTAACTCAATAGCGCAATCGATATGGCCTATGAGGTTGTAATGAAAGGGCCTTGGACTTACTGAATACCTCGGCCAGGTCCAGGTACTCTCAGGGACTGAAAGAGGTCTGGGGTTTTGACAGGGAAGCAGGGGAACCTACCGAGGGCGGAATAGCCGACCAAGGCAAACAGAATGGCAGTGAGTGCTCCAACTGTATTTTGTGGTTTTGCCAGTCAATATGGGGGTTGTGAATGCTAAGCCAAGGGAAACCGAGGAGATAAGGGGAGGCCGAGAGAGACTACTTTAAACTGGATGGTTTCTTTGCTTGATTGCGGACAGCATGAGAAAGCGGGGACAGTTTGATGGGTGATGTTGGAAACTCGATGGCCGTCAATAGCGGTTACTGTTATAGGCTGGCAGGGGCTTGCAGATATCCTCAGCCCTGAGTGACCAGGTTAACGTGCGAGTGAAACTAATCCTCAGGCACCAGAGTCAAGGAGAGCAAGCTAGTAGGAGAGATAGATTCTGAACTGGACTGTAGCTGGGATAACTAGGCGGGGTGCTGTAGCATTGAGTCAGGTGTAGCACTCCCAAGTATGCCCACTTTACACTGCGAGCTTAGTCTTTTGGGCGGACCCGGACAGTTAACCAGGAAGAAGTGCGGTCCCCACAGGTACATGCACTCACCAGCCGCATGCGCCGTTCCTTTTCGGCAGGACACGGCAGTAACGGCCCAGCTGCATGGGCTCGTCTGGTTCCACGTGGAGGGATCCAAGCTGCGGTGTGTGGGCGGTGTCAGTGGTGGTGTAGCTTCGGGCTGCAGAAGCGAGGGGCCCCGCCTGCGGTGTGGACCCGACCGCCCCTCTCCTGTCTCCTCTCCAGTAGCCTTGTTGTCTATTCGTGTTAGCAAGGGAAAACGAGAACATGAAGGGTTAGCAGGCTCACTTCACGAACAGCTTAGTTCATTCTTAATCGTGTCACTGGGACCGTTAACCAAACGCTCCCTAGGCTCGTCATTCCACTTGGAATCGGCTGCCAAGGTCCAAAATCAATGGCGTATTCAGCCACGCTACCCGTGCCTTCGTAGGGCTTCAATAGTCTCTTTGTAGCCCGGTCCGGCATGGTCGGGTAGATCAAAGCCGACAACTTTCAATTGAGAGGAAAAATCGTCAAGCGACAGGCTGAATCTGCTGAGTAGAACAAGCCCGCTTCTGCCCAAATCAAAGCTTGCCCCTCGGACTAACCCCAGTGCGTAATGTACCTTTGAGGATTCCGTGGAGAAAGACAGGGGCTTCTGTTGGTACACCAAGCGGCGCACTGAAGCAGGAAACCACGGCATTTGTTCAGGTGTCCCGTGAAAGGTTCGGGTGAGGTTGTAGGGGTTCCCGAAAGGGCAGGAGCGGGAAAGCCTGAGCCTGGAGCCACTGTAGGAGGAAACAGGCGGAGGAGAAGCAGAGGGAGAAGGGTAGTGAGTGTTACCAGGTTAGCTACCTGAGAGGTGAGATGATACTTGATCCAACAACTGCTGGTTGTTATCCCAAGAGTCCCCGAATAGAGTGTGGTCGTGTTGTCCCAATAACATTCCCCGTGAATGGAGGGCGCGTTGTACGCCATCACACCGTTGTTTATGTGGCATCTCTGCTGAGTCCATGTTTGGCCGTTCGTTCTATTAGGCTTGGTGGGGACTCGGTGCAGAGATTTGGGGCACACGGACAAACACACACACAGGAAAAAAGGAAAAGGGAACAAGCGGGAACCGGACCAACAGTGCCGAACCGTAACA